>NC_051140.1:1296317-1503173 GCF_014839805.1 Manduca sexta
ATATCACGCCATTTTAAAATACGTCGATATGGCGATAGGCTCATCACATCATGGGATGTAACACACTGCAAAAAGTTGGTGCCTTGGATGCATCTATGCCTACCCCTTAGGCGATAAAGGCCTGATGTATGTTTATTGTCTCAACAATTGTACAATAACTGAATTTGCAGTTGACACGTCTAACGGGCCACCATTATAGATTTACTAGCGACCCGCCCCGGCTTCGCACGGGTGCAATGCTGACTATTTAATGGATATTATTATTATACATATAAACCTTCCTCTTGAATCACTCTATCTATTAAAAAAACCGCATCAAAATCCGTTGCGTAGTTTTAAAGATTTAAGCACACATAGGGACAGAGAAAGAGACTTTGTTTTATACTATGTAGTGAAGTGCAGTAAATGTGGAATTATAGAAAGAGAATCAGGCGAGTGGCTCTCTCACAGTCACTCAACCGTAAACATTGTGAATATAGATCGTATTTCTTACGCCCGGACCGGCCACTGTCCGGACTCGGTACGTCCGTGTCCTTAAGTATAAGCTCAAGCCGCCCACCTGCTCGATGACGCAGTGCCTGCGGCGTCACAAAAATAATACGCGTAGTATTGCTAAGACGTGGGCGGATAGCGTCCGTAAAGAGGTCAGGGGAGATGCAATTAGGATCCAGCTCTACGTAGTTCTACGAGACCAATTTAAGCATGTCATTGTCACTTAAGGACGCGATTATTTTTTTTCGTCTTAAAGGCGCAAACGCCAATAACTTACTGGCAACACTGAATTAATAAAAAAAATCCTAAAGACGCAAAACGCCGATAACCTACTGGCCACATTAGATTAAGTAAAAAAAAAATTATATGAATCCTTTTTATTCTAAATTTAAAATTATTTTCCATATTTGAATTAAGAACCGATGTGACTATTTTAAAACATTTGAGTCCGTTATAAAAATGACATTATGCCTCTATGAAATATAGACTTGAAGGACTGAGATATTCTCGAACAGCTAATGCTCTACTGCTAACCCCTTCAATGATACAGATATGTAGATTTGAGATATTTTTCCTTTTATTTTGGATAAAACTTGCTCATACGACTGTTTCTAAGAAAACGAATGACGATTTCGTACTTTTTAGGTAAAATACCTCTACAGTCGTGACCACAATGTAACCGCCTAATTCATCACCGATTCGCTTGCCGGAACAGGACAACTAAAATTACGGACTACTTTTTAGAGTCTCGTAAACATGCCAATGGAATCCTGTCACCATTGTTAAAATTATTATTTAATTATTAATTTTATGCAAATCGCATTTGGTTGTGGCCTTTTTTTATACGGTCATGTGTAAGTAGAATTGGGTCCAATATAATGTCGACTGATGAGATGATTACCCCTCGGCAGTCGACAGAATTATGCCGGTCTATTAAATCTGATAGACGCTGATCCCGGAACGCGACACACTAACGCACGCCACTATGATTTTAACACCTCACGTATCTAAACTGCAAAGCCAAAAAGGAAAAAAAAAAAAAAAAAAAACACCTCACGTACGGTAGTCGCTATCTGGGAAGATATAAAATATAAGTATCCTACCACAAGCAAAGCCTTGAGTTGCGAACCTGGGAATGCCGAAATATTTTAGGAGCTGCAGTAGACAGAAACGCAATAGCAACAACTTCGCGTCGCAGGAGTTCGTCACCCCGGTCGAATGGCGTACTTTTTTTAACTCGATCTCGGTTTGAATTGGTTTAGACATATAAACAATACTGCGCAGACATTTACGCATAATCTTACTTCTTATTACTATATGTAAAATGTTTGGATGTTTGTTAGAAGTAAATTCAGAAACAATTGAACGGTATGGGATGAAATTTGCCACACGGGTAGACCATGTCCTGGATTAACAAATAGGCTATTATTATCCCTTCAATTTGCTCCTCTGGGAAATATTTGAAGTGTTTTTTTTTTTAAGTAGATAGCGTTGGCATCGTTTAGATAGCACTGTAGAATGCCTCATTTATACATTATCAGTCTTACTCATAAAAAAATCACAAAGCTATGCTTAGTTAAAACACAAATTAACTCGACAGCTGCAAGTCAAAACCGCCATCTTGCCTTTTAATAAGGTTTAAACTTGGAAACCGGTGATGTTTTTGACAGCTATTTAAGCAATTATTAACTACCTCTTAACGCTAAAACAAGTTTATAAGTAAGGCCGTATATAACTAATAAGTTATACAATGAATTGCTGGAATCGAACCTGAGACTACCTCGGAATGCAACACTGAACCCTAATAACAGTCGCATGATGGTGATGGTATCAAGAGACGATAAATAAACAAGCAATATTCTCAAATTAACCGAGATTTAGATTAACAAGAAAACTTGCAGAATTCACTTTTTATAGCAATTTCAAACAATTACGGCAACCTGATTTTCGCAAATTTTAAAGCTTGCAGGACTTGCCGCAACTCGCATATGTATGGAGCTGTTGAAATATTATGTCTAGTGTAAACGCATCTGAAAGTTCTTGCAGTGCCGCGAGATCTTGCTAGTTTATACTTAGCATAAACGGCGATAGCTTAGTTTGGTGTCGAACGGACTGCCACGACGAATGTCCGCAGGTTCAAAACCCAAGGGCGCAAACCTCTGACTTTACTAAAATTATGTGTGTATTTGTGAATTACCGCTTGCTTTAACGGTGAAGGAATACATGGTGAGGAAACCTGCATACCTAAGACGTATATAGGAATTTTAAAGCGGGCTCGGGCCTTCTCTACTACTGAGAGGGGTTAGGCCTGACTTTATCTATAGGAATTTTGAAGTAGGCTCGGGCCTTCTCTACTACTGAGAGGGATAAGGTCTTAGTCCACCACGCTGTAGTGCGGATTGGCAGACTTCAAACACCCTTAAAATTCCTATAGAGAACTTCTTAGGTATGCAGGTTTCCTTACAATATTTTACTTCACCCGATCATTCACAAAGAATACACATAACTTTAGAAAAGTCAGAAGTGTTGAACCTTTGGGTTTAAAGCTGCGGACATTCGTCTGGGCAAGTTCCAAACCCAACTAGTCTATTGCCGCTATAACCAATAAATACCCAATATTAATTAAAAAGTGATTAATATCGCACATACACAATATAGTTATTTAGGGCACACCATACCCTCCCAATAGATCAGGTTGATCATAGGCTGTATCGGAACGAAGAGGCTGCAGTGAGTGACGGGACGTTCCCTCAGGGCGTCGACCTCTACTTGTTGCGGTTAACAGTACAGCCGCGCGGACACCGCGCCGCGCCAGCTCGAAATTAACCAAAAAAACATGACGCCATCTTTAATTCAAAATTAGACTATAATGACAGTGTGCTAGCGTTCATTCTCGGTGGAGGATATTTTGTGGCTCTCTGGATGTCGACTCGCGTGCATGTCGTAAACTATAGTAAAGATTTTCCATTGATTTTGTTCATATTCCAAGTTCAAATGAGACAGTAGCTCGTCTGATTGTAAACATCACAATTGCTCACAAACAGGTATACAGCTTAAAACTAGGTTTTGCCCCAAAAAAATGTTACTAGATCCTGCGGGGCCATGTTTAATTAGGCTTCAAAAGCTTCAGTACCTTCGTACTGACTAGATCTTCTCCGTGGGACAGCTTGGAAATATATTCTAAGAGCTCAGTCCATCTGTGTGCTATATGGCATATAAATCCCTTCCCCGTCAGAGGCAGTCTTGGGGGTTAATAGGGAGGTTAGGTAACAGCTTGAGGCCTCACACAATGTCGTGCCTAACCTTTTTTTTTATAATATTACCACCCTGATAACCTACAACAAAATAACATCCATACCAAAAAGAATGGAAGAATGGAAGCTTCTGGTCCCTTCGGAGGTCTCACGTCGGGTAAGACCGCCACTGTCCCCCGATCTGTCTATCCCTAGCCGTGATTGGCTAACAAACATCTTCGTTAACTTTCACTTTTAAAAGATTGCTTGTGCATACTTTTTCGAAACCGCGGGGTGTCCGCAGTCCGTAACAAGGAATTAACGCCCTAGTTAGATAACAATCTGGCATAATGAATCGCGATGACTCATACGTACGAACCCGATAAAGAATAAGGTTCAAATTCCATCAATAACACGTGCTTTTATTATGCACGTATGGCTCTTTTTTTGTTAAGGTCACTGCAAAGTGACCTAACCCCAATGTTAGACAGAGGCGTAAAATTAGCGCACCTTTTATATAATTTCATTACATCTATTGGGAGAGCTGTCACCGATCAGGTAATTTACATTTTTGTTAAATAACATGTATAATTTTTAGTTGCTTGAATCAAACACAAAACTCCAAGACAAAATACATATTTTGTTGTACATGAACGATAATTTTATATTACATATATATCTATATAGTACAGTAAATTTAACTAGAATTGGTGAATGGATTCCGCGCTGCGCGTAACGTTTGTGCGCTGGCAGCATTCCAGTGGTTTTTGAGAAACTTGCCATCTATCGAGCGACTAATGTACGTGTCAAATTATATGTCAAACAACCGCAGCGATCGGCGATGCGAGCAGATCTGATCGAATGCCAACATCTACCATACACAGAACCGAGGTGATTGCGAGCTTAATTCGAATTGTTTTTTAGGTAATTGGTACAAAATTTTAGGTTAAATAAACAAATTAGGTGAAACATTATAGATTTATAGGTATGTTGTATAACCGCTGTGAATTTGAAAGTTCTCTTAGTTTTAATTAGACGGAAATATGGCAAAATATAATATTTTTGTAACAGAACCGTAGACGAATAATATTAATATTAGTTCTGTATTTAACACGTCCCATTGCTGGACACGGGCCTTCCCTACTACTGTAGGGGATTAGGTCTTAGCCCGCCACACTGGCTTTATGCGGATTGGTAGATTTCATAACAACATTGTAATGAAACAAATAATATCACAAATCACTATGTTAATAATGATTTAAACTTAACTTAAGAAGGGTGTTTTTTTTTCAAATAAATCCCCATTTCGTCGCAATGTAGTACGCGAGGGGACCAGGCAATCATGAACTTGGAAGAGTAAACGCCTCAACACCGAGTCATGTGTTCGCTGGCTGCGTAAACAAAAACAATGTCATAAAAAATATTGTACGCGATCCATTCCGGGAAGTGTTGGCGAAATTCGCGGAACGAAAGTAGTTGAACCATCAATGAAATGCAGTAATTAAGGTGTTCGATAATGCTTTCATTGCTTTTAACAGCTGTGCGGTGTTATGTTGGCCTGGTACGTCGGGCTTGTTGCTCTTTATGCATTGGTAATTTTAATGGCTTTTTTAATGGGATATGGGATGGAAATGGCACCCCATTGTTGATCGGAAAATAATTGATTGATGGGTCAATAATTAGTGTGGATACTTTTCCGGAGTTATCACTAATATTTTTCTATTTCGCGGTAAAATGTAACAACAAATTATAACACGATGCTATTATTATCACCCGAACTTATTAAATAACAATAATTATAGGTATGTTAACTTAAATGAACAAATAAGACTTAACCACCGTTAATCGTCTCCTCATAGGTGAGTAATTAATGCTAGACCTTATAATTAATTTCGGCTATCGAAATTCACACGATCGTCTCCAATCAACGTTCAGATATATAGTGTAAATAAAATTATAATACTAGCCGCTTAGCGGGTCGGCAGACTTCACATATCCTCGAAATTATTATTGAGAATTCTCAAGTATGTAGGTTTCCTCACGATGTTTTCGATAGCGACCACTATATACAAGGTGTAAATCAAATCAAGCCATAGTGGCCCAAATAAGTGTTTCGGGACCAGCCTGTGTATATCCGGTTCCAACAGACCGGCACAATTGTGTCGACTGCCGAGGGGTAATCATCTCTCGTCAGTCGACATTCTATTGGACCGCACTCCTTATCATCAGCTGCAGTGGGGTCACTTTGGCGTGTCCGTATTAAAAAATATTATTCTATTTATTTTTTAGTAAAGTTTCCAAATAATCCCAAAAGATAAACAAAGAGGAACCATGAATTACTGTTCAAACCAAAATGATTTTTTTTTATCAAAATAAACATGGAATCTAGTACTGGTGAGCCTGCGAAGTTGTCCCAAACATTTCAAATACTTAAGCACCTACCGACTTTAAAAAAACGCCACGCACCTGTGCCCACTGGCCCATGTACGGACATGACTCATTTTACCTGAATACCAGTTTTACGACACACCCGAGACGGTATAGACGTTTTAAAACTAAGGGTTAACGGAATCCCTGAGTTTTTAGAGTAAATAATAATATCAGCCCTGTATTATATGCTGTCCCACTGCTGGGCCTCCTCTACAACTGAGAGGGGTTAGGCCTTAGTCCACCACGCAGGCCTAGTGCGGATTGAAAGACTTCACACTCTCAAAATTCTTATTGAGAACTTCTCATGTATGCAGGTTTCCTCACGATGTTTTCCTTCACCATTAAAGCAAGCGATAATTCACAAATACACACATCATTTTAGAAAAGGCAGAGGTGTGTGCTTTTGGGATTTGAACCTGCGGACATTTGTCTCGGCAGTCCGTTCTACAACCAACTAGGCTATCGCCGCTTATAGCGTAAATAAACTGACAATAAAATCTTGACTGAGATACAATATGATGACCAAAGTTTCGTCATTCTTAAATACTACTTACTAGACTATGATACCTATAATATGATCGATGATTGAAGTCTAAGATCTGGTACACTCGTGCTTCAATGTTCAGTTTGAACCGCACTATGCAGATCTGTTCGCTCCAGGACACAAACTTGCTCAGTTTCCTATGATTTAACCATGTCTACGATTGTCACCTTTGGACAAATAAAGTATATTGGTAAATTGAACTTAACAAAAGAAGGACATGGTGTTAAAAAGTACAAATTAATTCTACTTTATTATTCAGCTTAGAAATAAAATGATCAGATTCAAAGACCATTTATTTTTGTCGTCATCTGGTATGTTTCATCAAAAATCGATAATGAATATAGCATTAATGCATACAATTTATAAATGTATCATTAAACTTAATAAATAATTGCTACCATTTCTGTAGCTTCCCTTGTCACGCAAAAATTCTTACGAACCATCCCAGAGGAATCAAATCATGGTAAATAAAGAATTATAGCCTTTTTTTGTTTCATAAAGTAAATAAAACAATTACCTGATATATCGGACAATATTATAAAATACGGGTGGAAGCCCTAACCATGTTGTCGGACTGAGCAAAATATAAATTTTGATTGATTAGTTCAATCATACCTTGAGCCAAGTATATTCTGAAAACATTGACGTATATTCTACAGACACGAACGTCCATATAAACTATTTGTTCAAAATCTGAACTAAAATGGCAACCAAAACCTCACTGTTATATTTACTCACTTGAATAACAAATAATTTTACTTATTTGACTTATATTTTTTATTCAAATCCAGGTTTACACTTAACTCGAGTTCTTATATCATGAGCGCCATTCCCCACAGCCACAAGCTGTAAATATTGACCATACTAAAGTAAGTTTGAATGGATTGCAGTTCAAATCAGTTGAACACAGTGAATGTTCGGAACGCCAAATCTAGTACGTAGTATATATATAGCGATGGTGAAAACGATGCTTTGAAATAATCTAATAATACAATTTCTGCTTGCAAACACAAATTAACTAATAATCCTTGATCAAAGTTAGGGTGTATACTGTATTGGTAACCCAGATTTAAATTTTCATACTTATTCTCTTAGTAAAATTGATTTTATAGAGGAATGATATTGTCTAGACGGCCGGCCATAAACCCAATGAACTTAACATGCTAACGTCAAATATATACCTATAGATTGTGAAATACAATGGCTATTGTAATAACCGATTAACGAATATCGATCATAATTCAACCCCATGCTAGTATATAGGCAAAAACTCGTCATAATAATAACAATGCGATGTATTTGTAACGCAACGCCATCTATGGAGCAAAAATGAAAACAAGCGTGCATTGTGCTCAACAGAATCGTACCGAATTGTACAGCGGGCCAAACAGATGCACCTGCCTTTGTGAAAGTTCACGGCCCGAGAATAGCACGCGAGATTACTTGGCACGCGACGCGGCCGCGGCGACGTCCTCGCGGCTATGACTGCCTGGTACTCCGGCACCGATTGTTTTGTTATTTGTCGAAGGAATTTTATTCTTTTTGTTTGTTTGTTTGATTTTTTAATTACTTTAGAAATACAAGATGATTAGAAGTTACTACTGGGTTGATACCATTTAATATAGATAGAAATTGGTAGCTCCCCAGTTTTTACGTATGAAAAATCTGTTAGTCATTACTTATAAATAAAATAATACGCAGTTTCCACGGTACATACATTCCTGTATAAATTTGAATTAAATGATAAAAAACCCAAAAGGACCGCGTTCTTACAACGGTTTGGAACAAATATTTGCTGAACGAGGTTACATTTACGCCTATCCGGGGACAAGTACCCCACTTAGGACAAGATTCACTGTATGTTTAGCTACATTCCGTAGGGACTAAGGAAAATCCATCATCTGCTTAGCTTTTATAAATCAGCCTATGCTGGTGTAACGTGGGTTTAAACCTCATAGACTCCACACTATCCTTTTTATAATAATTATTTTGTATTAATATTTACGTTGAGTAATATCTCTGAATATACTTTTATAGATTTTTGTTTTGAAGCCAAACCTTACACCTTCATTGCTGCAATCCGTTTCACTCTCGCCAAGCTATCTGTACTTTACGAAATTATTAATATTGAAGCTCTATTGACATCTGGTATCACTTGTGTTTGTTATATGTGAAAAATATAGCAAAGTAAATTTGGATACTTTGGTTCAATGGGCGACATCCCTGCCCTGTACTCTTTCGACAATACAGGAGTGTGATATGTATTTCTAATTACAGGATACAATTTAAATAAAGGTTGGTATAGGTCATAGGATTTTTTTTTATTTCTTTGGATGACGAGACGAGCTTGCCGTTCGTGATGATAAGCGATACGACCGCCCATAAACAGTAGAAACACCATCCAACACCTTGAATTATAAGTATTGTTTGGTATTCCACTGCGCGCGCCATTCTGAGACATGAGATGTTGTCTTATTATGTCGTGTAGTTACACTGGCTACAATGTCCTTCAAACCGGAACACAACAGTGACTACACACTGCTGCTTGGCAGTAATAGACATTGCGGTGGTACTTACCCAGGCGGATTCTCACACATGAGGGACCTACCAACATTATATATCTTCAATAATATATTGTTAAAACGCCTTTTTACAGTAAACATTATTACAAAAATAATTACAGAATACAATTTTTGTCATTTTTTGAGAACGTCCAACCAAAGAGAATAATAGAATAGTCGCCGCGTGACATATCTTCTCTTCTGCCAGCCTGCCCGCGCAGCCGATGGGCTAGGATAGTGGCGCGTAACAATATTTCTTTCCCTAAAAGAAGCGTCATTACCTAATAAGTACCTTTGATTCCAAAGACGTCCTGCACCGCGAGTAAAACCGCGTGTGCAAGTTAATGGTATAAAACGTGTGACTGAGTAGCAAGGCCGCCGAGGGCGAAGACACGTGAAGCGGGGGCGGGCGGTACCACCCCACGTAGCTTGATTTTCATCGCGTTTTTATAAGCTCACGACTTTATATCGTACGGGTAAGCAGAGACGGAGATAATGCACCGAGCTATTTTCTCATATAATGTAGCAATGGTAACCATTTATTATAATTATTACAAAAAAAATATTTCCCACTCTTAGAGGTGTCGACTCTTCTAAGAGTTCCAATAAAGAGAAATTATTATTATTTAATAAAATATATTAGTCACTTGACCGTTTTAGACGACATAAATGTTTCATTAATTGACAGTTATGTTTACGAAAATAAGTAATATGTCGGGAAAATATGCCCCATCCATGATTTTAATCATTATATCAAAATCCTGCGAAAGAAGCTAAAATATGCAAATACGTATAATCTGTCTCCAGTTATTCTAAATGGTCGTTTCTCGTATGTGAAAATCGGAATGAACATCTTTCGTACAGCTATCAGCAGCTAGCGTGGTGTCCCGGTTTGAAAAACACAGATAGAGTTAAACTTAATACAATACAATAAAACTCTTTCTTTCTTTCAACTTTTCATGAGATTTAACTAATGCCTCAGATGAGCATGCGCAGTGCCATCCAGTTTAGTAGTGTCCTCTATTTTACTCTGATCTTGGACTGTCAAAGCGGTTACTACCAGGCGAGTAACTTGCCCGTTTCGTCGTTTAGTTGTATAATACACACATGGTTGCTAATAAAAGACTGTTCCGAGCGATAAGAGCGCCGTTTGTCCTGTTATTTTTAATATTTCAAAAGCTATGTTTTCCTGGTACACATTATTGTAAATAACTCGCCTTATTAGTCTAGTTGTATGATTGGAATTTGTGTCAGATATGGCGACCTGCTCGTCCCTTATCATGACACGAGGTGGGATCTTGACTGCAATAGATACACATCCTACTGATTCGGGGATAATGCAAAAAAAAAAATGATTGATCCCATATTATATCAATATCTATTATGCGGGACATTTGCTTTTTTTGAATAAACCGTAAAATTATTTAATTTAAATTTGTTATTATTCTAATTACAAATAGAATACAGCAGAAATCTGTAGAGGATGCCTTTGACTAAAGAAAAGCTGTTTCACAAGCAGACCTACCGATTGCCCATATTGGAGGTGTAGGTGGTGAGAATCTATACATATTATAAAACAAAGTCCCCTATTCTGTCGATCTGTATGTTATCGATTTTCTCAAAGTCTACTGAACGGATTTGTATGAAATTTGCTATGGAGATAGCTTAAGACCCTGGAAAGGTTATAGACTGTCTTCCATACCGAGAAAATATATAGCCGGGCTTTTATCCCAGAAAACTCCTGCACGCAGACGAAGTCGCGAGCAAAAGCTAGTATTATAGATAACTTAAATTAAATCTGACTATAATCATAAAGCTTTATTATTATAATATTTATTTATTCTGCAACTTTAATTAAGGGAAAGCGATAAGCAATAAAGGTGGTCCCATGACCATGGTCCCATCGATTTCAAGCATCAGGTGGGACCATGGTTCACAATGGCGTGCACTGGGCCAGACTATTTCTATATTGGTTACACAAGCGTGTAACCACTCGTAATTCTTACGTCACTGCGGCGGTGCGCGACGTGACGGCCGCAGCGGGAGCCGGTAGCGGATAATGTAGGCTGAAATATTTTTTGTTTTCGTGAGGAAAGTGACCTATAACTACCGTCCAGTCGAGGGAAGCGTCTGAGCCATGAGCGCCGGAAGGGGTTGTAAGTAGGTGCACATGCATCCCCCTGCTCAGAAATAACAGAGGCTTTTTTATGATAAACATTTTCAACAACCCGCGCGATTTGAATTTGAAAAATAAAGTCTTAATGATTTTATGTAGTATAGGTCGTAGGTGAAAATGTAACTCCCTAAAACTAATCAACGGTGCCAATGGACTGCGCGGTTATGGTGGATTCACCATACCTTAAGACTTGACGTTGAGCCACTCGGAATGATGGTAACGTCAGACCGAGTCTCTAACACTAAATACACCCTACGCGCGGCATACCAACTAAAACTCCGCGATGACCAACTTCGACGCATTATCGACGGCTTGGGCTACCTCCGACGGAAGTGTTTAAGTTGTCGTCCACAACCGCCTCTGCGCCATGTCACTTAGAGCGGCCTGTCTCCTGTTTGTGGAAGAAGCCACAAAAGCTCCCGCGCACCGAATGACTGCTTCAGCGTAAACGGCAACCTAAGGCCTACCTTCGACGCTGCTGTTCATTCAGAGGATCGATATAGTATGTCGTCACTGACACCTTTTATCCAATGCGTGCAACTACCCACAAGTAGTGCTCCAACATTTCGCTATTTGTGTTCCTCCTATGAAGTGATAATAAGTGAAACAATCGTCATATTGGCTATAAATTCCAGTCTCCGGGCTGATAAATAGGTCGGACCCAAGACGCTTTTCTAGTCTTTAACGCCAATACGATATCCGGTTCCAACAGACCGGCATAATTGTGTCGACTGGCGAGGGTAATCATCTCTCGTCAGTCGACATTCTATTGGACCTCCACTTACCATCAAGTGCAGTGAGGTAACTTTGCAGTGTTCGAATAAAAAAATAATTAAAGTACTGTATTTATGGGCCTAACACAATCATGATGTTATAATACGGAAGTACTGAGTTTAGATAAAAACGCTATCCGCTCCGTCTGTGACCGTGCGCACTGACTACTCGTACCTAACATATATTGCTAAATATAGAAAGTACGCTCAATTACACTTTTCGAAACACGTATTCTAGTGTATTTTTTTTTTCATCGTTCGACGCCATTTTTTCTGTTGCACGGTGCATAATCACGCGACCTCCTTTTTGCAGTCGGGTAAGGAAGTAATAGCTTGAGACTTTTGAGATATTAGACTTAAATATCTAATGCAACAGCACTTACATGAAAAATGTAAACAAACCAATGTTGTCAGGATTTTCATGTATTGAAACTAGTATTTATGATGTATAAGCTGATTTATTCTATGGTATAAGCGGCGATAGCCTAGTTGGGTGTGGAACGGTCTGCCGAGACGAATGTAAGCAGGTTCAAATCCCAAAGGCACAACCGCTGACTTTTCTAAAATTATGTGTGTATTTGGAAATTATCTCTTAGTTTAACGGTGAAAGAAAACATGCTGAGGAAACTTACATACTGTTTTATAAATTCCAACAAAATAAAATATAGCACTAAACCTTTTAAATCAATGATTACCCTAATCTGTCGTCCTTAGAAGGGTTAAATGGTGACTATTAGACTTTAAGTGGACATTTTAAAAAAGCCGCGCGTTTTGAAAGTCTGAGATAGGAAATGTTAAATCTAAGAGACACACGGGCGGTGAAATGATCAGCGGGTAATTAACCGCTTTGATTTGTATATTGAAACCGTCGCTAGGAATTTGTCGCGTGTGTGTACACTCATTACATTGTCGTATGTATTGCAATACGTATTTAATTGTCGATCATTATTTGACGCCCGCGCGCCTACTCTACAAAAGAGGGCACAATTGTTGTAAGATGTACTAATTAAGGAAATGCACAGAGCTAACGATTAGCGTGACATATGACGACAAGGCCGCGCTGTGGGTTTTTCGCCACGCGTTCTCTGTTATCCTGGAATGTGCTAGCGTCAGTAATGACGTTAAACTGACGTTTGACGTATTATGACGCGTGACGTTAGGAAATTAATCCTATTCTAATTATAGCTTACATAAGGAACTGTAACAAGAATGTCAATTTGTGTTGAAATTTTGCAGACTTACCAGAACTGTTTTTGTGTCCGGTTGATTCATTAATATATTGTATAGAAGCTGTTGTACGAGTGGTGCGGTGTGTGCGCAGATGTCGGTGGGCCTGCAGCGGCGCGTGCCGGCGCTGGACGAGAGCGCGGGCGGCGTGCCCCCGGCGTGGAAGAGCGGCAACAGCGAGCCGCCGTTCCCGTCGTTCGCGCCGCCGGCCGGCTCGCCCGCGGGCCCCGCGTTCGCGGCGTCGCCGGCGCCGTCGACGCCCGGGCCCGGCGGCGGGTTCGCGGGCCCGCCGTACGCGGCGGCCGGCCCGTTCGGCAGCCCGTCGGCGCGGCCCGGCTCGGGCGGCGGGTTCCCGCCGGGCCCGCCGCCGCAGCAGGCGCACTTCCCCGGCGGGTTCGCGCCGCCCGGCTCGCCCTTCCACCCGCACCCGCCACACCCGCCTATGCCGCCGCACCCGCACATGATGGCTCCGCTGCCGCCGCCTGTTGACAGGTCAGATATACGTTTTTTTACGCCCTTACACATTGTTCTAGAGGTAATAATGTTGTGCCGGAAATGGCGATCGGATCCCCTAATTAGTTTATATGAATATAACGCGTTGCTTTATCAGCCATTGCTGATTGAGACTTTCATTTCCTGACATGATATTTGGGCTTATATTCCCAAGATATGATAAAATATGATTGTTTTGTTGCTCAGCCGAAGAGTAATGTTTATTGCCGCGAATGCTGACGTTTATGTTACACCAGGTGGCCAAAGCGCACGAAACTTCGTAATGGCTAAAAGCGTTTAGCACATGTGACTGCGGAGTGTTCCCAGTCCGCGTTTTTATTCGTGACAAAATGAGCATAAAGTTGTTTGAAAATAATGACAATAGATAAGACGTCGCGCACCACGGTGGGCGCCAGAATACCAATAGTAATAGATGCCCATTGCGAGCTCATTTCATAGGTCGGCAAATGAGTGGATGGATCACTTGATAAGTGGTTAAAGCTGTATTACAAGTCATGAGTATGCTTCCGGTCTTGAAGTAAAGGTAAATAGATTAAAGATCGCACGTCGCGGTATCACAATTCAAATTCCATCCTTAAGTTGGGATAAAACATCCAGGAAACGTTTATTCCGACGCCCTTGACCTTCTGCCTGGTCGTTATCCAGGTCTAGTAGTTCCAGGGTCCGCCTTCCTACTCATACGCCTCCACTTAACCCGGCCTTGCCAACCTCCGTATGCCCTTGACTTTAATTAAGTAAAATGAGAATTGCTACAGCGATATTAAAATCTGAAATCAATGTATGATCCCAATCACTTTCATATCCATAGATCGGAACTAAAGCAACACGTTCACAGTACTTACGCCACTACAGTTTTACACGATATTTAAAAAAAGCAAATAATTATGATGAAGAGAAAGATTCATAGATGCAAATAAAATGCGGGATAAAGACAGATTAGTTTTCTTGGAGATTCGCTGAGTTTCACCGCTCGGTGTCGTAAAATGCGTGCGCTGCTGATCCTGGCTTACAGGAGTTGTGGTGGTGGGTGTGTGGGCGGGAAAGACTATAGCCACGATATTGTCAAAATCTTGGACTTTTTTCTCCCGTCCGCAGCCTCGCGCTGGCTAAGGCCGAAACTATTTACGAAGACAAAATGTAATGAGAAGATATTTACTCCAATGACAGCAAAATATAGGGTATGCGATACAGCCGATTTTAACAGTGGATGATATAGAGCCCTGTTTTAGGTCCCTCAAACCATTCATTTTCAAAAAAGACCTTTGTACTCACTTTTGCGAAGTTTTCATAGAAGTTCGCGTTACATTTCCCCGAAGTGATATCGTAAACTAAAAACTTGTACACGCTACTACGTAGTGGATAAAAATGTAGCGAATTATAAATAGGCCCACGGCCGTGACCCCGGGGTGGTAGACAGAGATCGAACCAGAACGCTCACAGTTCACCAACATTGATAGGGGCCAGTGTATGACAATCGCAAATTACTATCAGCCTTCCAGGGATACATTTTTGAGAGCCTAAACAGCAGGAATTATTAGAGGAAAACATGAGAACATGATCTCAGTATAGACCACAGAAGGTGCTCAAACCTGAGTCAAAGCATCTAAGGAAGAGAACGTATAATACGTAAAATTTCGTCGTATTAAATTTTAAAGGCCGAAATATCCATGCATATTAATTATTTTTACGTTTTTCTTTCAACTGCGAGAACTAATCGCTAACTAGACGTGAATTTAAATTCTTTACTTGTCAATACTTGTTTAGTTACCCAGATTAAAGGTGAAACAAAATGTATGAAAAATGGACCTTAGACTATAACCTTAAGGTAAATAATAAAACAATTCCACCTTTGAGGAAGTTCTCAAGTAGAGATCTCATATGTGAGAGTCCTCCTGAGTAGGCACCACCGCAATATCTATTGCTGCCAAGCAGCAGTGTGTAGTCACTCTTGTGTTCCGGTTTGAAGGACATTGTAGCCAGTGTAACTACTGGACATAATAAGACATCTCATGTCTTAGGATGGCAAGCGTAGTGGAATACCAAACAATACTAAGTAATTCAAGGTGTTCGGTGTTTCTACTGTTTATGAGCGTTCGTATCGCTTACCATCGGACCAACGTCTCTTCATTCAAAGCAATACAGTAAAAAAAATAAAAAAAAAATATTTGATGTATTGAACTATTTAATAAACAAAACTTAGTTGTCAAAATCCGCCACATGCTCTGACTTAAGTTATCATTTTGAATGCTGTTGATATCTGTTTAATAAGAAGCCATAATATTAAGATGCTGACTTATTTTGTCAACGTCTCAGCTAACGTCGCTCTTCAGAGCGAGTTTTTATTATATTTATAATACGGACCTTCAGTTTGTCTATATTAGAATTGAATCCAGAACCTATATAGTATCAATACCTACAATCTAGAGACGTCTTTTACAGTTAATATTTGTCGTTACCGCAAAACCGCGTTTATTTCGCTTAAACTGATATATTGCTTTAGTCTTGTTAATTGTTACATAATGTATGCAAGGTCGTATCTCAAGTGTATACATAAAGTCGTAATGTTTGTTTGTTTCGACTTACTATATTATGATGAGAGATGACGAATAAAAATAATAGGGAAAGGTTTGTTTCTTGATGGTATTCAATTATGATATGATGATGGCCGTTGGGGTCGAAAGGTTCTAGAGTGGAGGCCACGTACAGGCAAGAGATGTTGGACGCCCGCCTACAAGGTGGACGGACGACCTGGCTAAGGTCACAGGAAGTCGCTGGATGCAGGCCGCTTCCAACAGGCCGACGTGGAGATCCTTGCGGGAGGCCTATGTTCAGCAGTGGACTTCCTGTAGCTGAGATGATGATGATGACGATGATTCAATTATGACAATGTGGGTTAGGTAGTTATTCCAATTAACATATCTTGAATGCTGATGGTAGGAAATATTTCGTATCCGCCCAGATAGCGACTACTGTACACAAAGTGTTAAAACCCGCCATAGTGGCACACGTAAGTGTTGTCGCGTTTCGAGATCAGTTTGTGTATATCTGGTTCCAACAGGCCGGCATAATTGTGTCGACTGCCGAGGGGTAATCGTCTCTCGTCAGTCGACATTCTATTGTCCCACTCTACTTACCATCAGGTGCAGTGGCTCACTTAGCCGAGCACGTTTAAAATATATTTATATTTATTTATTTTGTAAATTGAAACATACGCCTTTTACTCCCGAAGAGGAAGGCAGATGGCGTAACTTTTTGTACCTTTTAGCCATGTATATGTGATAGGGGTGAGACTGGCGCCGTATCGAGCACAAATTCTATAGTCCGAGCTGATACTGAATAGAAAAATCTAATATCAGAGCCCGACCCGGGATTTGAATCCTCAACGCTGTAGTTGTATGCAATTAGGCAACCAACACAGTCTTCTTTCTTAACCAATTTATCAGCGGAATGTTTGCCGGCAAACATGACGGCTACATGACAGCTACATGACAGTTACATGACATTACGCGTGTCACGGAAAAATAAACTTATTATGTAATAAATAATAAGGTTATATTCCCGTGACACGTTTGCCAGCAAACATTCCGTTGGTAAATGGGTTGAAATTCGACACTCAAAGAATCAAATAATTTTGTAAAAACGTTAACAGTATTAAATCTGACAGTAATGTCTAACGACTGAAGAAGGTGCAATGATGGGCGGGTGACGTCAACGCTAGCGGAGCGTGCGTGCGACAGAGACAGCTACACACTTCCAATGCGCACCACGCTAATAACAACGTATTCATTATTGGTATAATATGAAATAAATTTTATTATTTTCGCGGAAGAGTTTAGTATTCCTATTTCCTGTTGAGTGTTTGAGTATTATTTACGGTACTGAACAGTTACCTTCTTACCTCATTATTCTGTTGTGAAAAAACGAGCACAGTCGCGGGCTGCGTCTAGTGTAATGATAAGAACTGACCCTAAGTTCAAAACGTGAGTACTATGCCGATAAGATTACCGGATATCGAGGTATAGGGTGTTCGATTATGTGCTTTATTTAAAAATACTTACGATATGGTATTGAATGAATTCTAGTGTTTACTCTTAAATCGAAAGGCCGTGGGTTCAATTCCTAAACCGTTTTAATATGAGCCGATTTGACATTGGATATTTTGTGACCGTCTGGATTCCTACACCGTATATTTTTGTACGCGCACGGCGAAGTGACCCACTGCATCTCATGGTAAGTGGAGGGGAGTGGCATAGAATGTCGACTGACGGGAGATGATTACCCCTCGACACGAACACAATTATGCCGGCATATTGGAACCGGATATACAGGCTGATCCCGGAACGCGACACTTACGTGTGCCACTATGACGGGTTTTAACACCTTGTGTAAGGTAGTCGCTAACCGAACGGATATAAACTATATCCTACCACCAGCGAGTAGTAGTATACCGTAATAAGCCGTATAGCTCCTTTCGAGGAGTTCCCTAATCAACCAAGCGAGGAGTCAATATTACTCGATTCCTGCCGGCTTCTCTTTATGTAGAATGTAATTATCATCAGAAGTATTTGCACACCGCATTCATGCACGTACCTATGTTGTGTCGGGTCCCCTTTCAGAAAAAAACACACACACACACACACACACACACACACACACACAACATCACGCATTTTATCCCCGAAGGGGTATGCAGAGGCGCAACTAGGGCACCCACTTTTCGCCAAGTGTGTTCCGTCCCATGATGTAATAGGGGGCGAGCCTATCGCCATATCGGGCACAAATTTCAGACTCCGGGCTGATACTGAGCAGAAAAACCCAAATATCACTTTGCCCGACCCGGGATTGGAATCCAGAACCTCAGAGCGCTGCCGTACAACTACGCCACCGAGGCAGCCTCAGAAAAAAAAATACACTTTTTTTAATTGCTTTGAATGACGAGACGAGCTTCCCGTTCGCCTGATGGCAAGCGATACGATCGCCCATGAACAGAAGAAACCCCATTCAACACCATGAATTACAAATTATTGTTTGGTGTTCCACTGCGCTCGCCATCTTGAGACATGAGATGTTAAGTCTTATTATGTCCAGTAGTTACACTGGCTACAGTGTCCTTCAAATCGGAACACAACAGTGACTACACACTGCTGCTTGTCGAAATAGACATTGCAGTAGTACCTACCCAGGCGAACTCTCAGATATGAGAGACCTATCCAGTCAGTTTTCGCCATAGCAGACCAGGTTTTTGTCCAATGAGACAGGTTTAGCAACCCAGTCTCTTGCTGGTTGTCATTTATTTAGACTACTGACTCTTACCAGATCCAATTTAGCATTTCACTTTATCGAACCAGGATGAGTGTTCCTTTTTTTTAAATTAACCTTCAAAATGGTAGCCGGATCGACCATGTATTTATTGTAAGGAATATAATTTATACGGTGTGTTCTGTTTTTAGTATTTTTTGATTTTTTTTTTATTTATTATCATGCGTTCAGTCCTTTTTACTATGAGCAGATGGGATGTTAAAGTCGGTAGTAATAGAGCGCTACCCCTAGTGAAGTAACCGCTTTCTTGGGAATGTTTAAGTTTTACTGGATCTCCTTATCAAAGATATCACGCTTTTTAGTTGACGTATGCTTTCAGGGATGGATTTTATTGGTATTTTAAAAATATTTTTTATCACCGCTTTGCTCTATGGGTAGGGTAGTTGGGCCGCGTGCCGTGGAGTGTCAAGTTTGTCAATAAGAGCAATGAAAATTTGTGTTATAATAATTGTCTAGAACTGGAATTTATGTCTGACTAGCTTTTGCCTGCGGTTTCGCCCGCGCGAAGAAGTCTTCCCAGGATAAATCTTTTCCTGGAATACAAAAGTAGCCTATAGCACTCTGGAGTAACGTAGCTTCCTATTAGTGAACATAATAATAAAATCTGTCTAGTAGGTTCTGATATTTGCGCGATCAAACTCTTCAGTTATATGTATTAGAATAGATTTGTCAATAAGCTTACGGGCTATACAATGATGGGACAAGTATAAACTCAGGGAAGTGGAGTTTCTTTAGTTCTGACTTTGCTTACCCCTTTCAAGATTGGAAGCGTAATATAATATCTGTAGAGTAACGTTAAGATAGCGGCGATAGCCTAGTTTGGTGTAGAACGGACTGTCGAGACGAATGTCCGCAGGTTCAAATCCCAAGGACACACACCTCTGATTTTTCTAAAGTTATGTGTATATTCTTTGTGAATTATCCGCTTGCTTTAACGTCTGCATACCCGAGGAATTCTCTATAGGAATTTTAAGAGTGCGTGAAGTCTACCAATCCGCACTAGGCCAGCGTGGTGGACTAAGGCCTAATCCCTCTCAGTAATAGAGAAGGCCCGTGCCCAACAGTGGGACAGTATATAATACAGGGCTGATATTAACGTAAAGTAATTTGAAAACTATAAAGCTGTGCTGAACTTTGTTCTAATATTGACTTGACTGTCGTTTCATTAGGTTCTACACGCTGTTACTCGCGTGAACGCTTTATTCAAAAATAGCAAACGAAATAAAATACAGCCTGCAGTGAAGGTCGAAGAAGCTTTCGATTAATGAAGAATTTTCAGAATCGGTTTATTACTTCGATAAAAAACACTCGAAAAACTTTACAGGTTGAAAGCAACTAATATCAACTATTATATCACTTTACTGTTGAGTACAGGCCCTTAGCAAGGAGTCATGACTTCATTCTGGAATGACTTCACATCTGTGATAATCAAAATATTTTAATACTTGTATGTAATGCCGTTTCTCTATAAATATAATAATATAACTGTCTAAAAATGGCAAAAATTATACTCGAAGCGGAGCAATACTCGGTGTGTATGTGTGCGCCCGGTAAAGCTCGTCGGTGTGTCGGCGTTGCGCGTGTGTGCGACGGCTATAAAACGCGCCTGTGTGGGTGGACAAATAAATGTAGGTGAACGGCGCGTATATATTTTGTGCCGATGCCGCGGCGTACGGTCCGCAGCACCTGCTCGGGAATTAGAATTGTGTTCTTTTTTTGAATATTTTTTTTTTTATTAAGTCGGTGATGTTGGCAGTATTTGCGACTGTGGTAATTGTTGAAAATAAGTAGGTTTTTAGCAATTTTCTACGCTTTGGATTTTTTTTTTTATATCTGGATGTTGTGCGAATTTATGCTTAGATTGTACCATGACCGATTATCTTGGACCACTCTAAACGAGATAAAACCGTCTTCTATAGTGACCTGTGTTTAATTTTAAATTGCAAACAGGTTACGTTTATGAATAATGAAAAAATATTTTAATTGCCAGTTTTGTCTAGATAAATATAGCATTTTTTTTTCTTTTAATATTTTTTTTGTTTCTAATGAATAAATTTCACTAATGCTTCTCTCTCGTTTGTTGTTCCGAACGATTTCCAAAATGGTGGAATGGATTTTATCGGAACATTCAATGGTATGAAATGACTTTTTAGCAAACAATTGCATTTACGCTAATAGAAACGCCACGAAAAAAATATTACAAATCTATACATTGTTATACGTGTATTAAAAATTTAAAAACTTTAATTATGGTGAATTTTGTAGTTGCAACTTACACGTACGGACTATGGATACAAAATATAACATCTTGCAGCCAATTATTCGGTCCTGATTCTACAGAGAGGTAGACTTTTCGCCTCATAACAGCCATTACATATTACAAATCCGAAAAAATTGTGGATTCCGCAAACGTTTCTGTGATGAAACTCATCAACAATTTTTTCCTGTTAGTGTCTCTAGCCATAAACATTTTTTATTATTTTAATATTTTGCGAAAAAATATAGTAGGTATCCAGTGAAGTACTAAATATGAAAATGTGTCAACTACTAACCTTTAGAAAAAAAAAACAAAAAAAAATCTAATGCCACCTGCCCGCTTTTTGCGTGTACAGTACTCGCCCACCCCGAGTACTACCTATCTCTATATACGCGGTACGTTCTATGTATTCGTTGGTACCGCTCCGGCCAGTATGTCTTGGCCCGCCTCGGCCCGCGCGCGCCGTACCGCCGCCCCCGCGACGAGCCGAGCCGACTTGACGTTACAGGGCTCACGTTTGAGTGGACCTTGTGTATGTACATAAAGACTATGTGGAGTGAGACGGCGCTCCGTTGCTCGAGTGTCGTCTGCCGCGCTCCCTGATCAAAATCATTTCGAAATTTGAAATGAAATTTTGACGTTTTCGAATTCGGCGTTCCATTTCCAAATTTGTAACTAATTCAGCCAATGTATAATAATAAAAATTCGAATAAAAATACTATCAGTGTCACGTGCGTCATTATCGTATTTTTGTTTTTTTTTTTATGTCCTGGCAGAAACCTATGACCTAGAGCCGTAAAATTACTTTTTAATTTTTATGTACGCAGGAACCTATACATCAGATCCGTTAGTTATTAGATCTTCGTCACGATACGTCCTGCCGGATAATGTGAATCTATCACCTAAAAGATGACTATCTTTTTATTTTTAATTAATACATAACGCAAGTGGCTTTAACAACAGAATTTATTATCAAACAACGGTATATTTTTCCTAGTATCCTTGTATAACGAACTTTTGTGTTTTGTATAAATTATTTAATTAGTTTTCCGTCATTTGTAGATATTGCGAAATAGCGTGACTTTAGGACGTTTATGTGAAAGGGTTTTGGAAGGTACCCCTGTGTCCCTTGGCACGGGCCGTAGGACCATTTAATGGCCGGTGGTAAAATTATGTTCTTGAAGAAGTTACTAGCAAGTTCTTGCAGCAATCTATACTATAAAGCTGAAGAATCTCAGGAACTATTAAACCAATTTTGAAAAACTTTCAATAAAAGAAGATATCTTACTCCTGAATGTTAAAGGCTACAATTAAAGGCTTATATCCTGGGAAAACTTTTGTCGCTCGAACGGAGCTGCGGGTGTAAGCTAGTATACTAATAGCATTTATTTCCGATAACATACCTAATATGTATACAAAACATTATTACATCCGCTCGAAGAATTAATTAAATGAATTTAAAAAGCAACATTATTTTCTAAAATTGTGTTCATAATTTTGGAAACGACAGTCAAACAGCTCAGCAATATATTGCGCAAGAACTTCCAGCGCGTCTACATTAGCAGCAATAATTCTATTGCTTATACCTATAATTTACTTGCTGCAAGTCGTGCAAACATCATAATTAACAGGAGTCTGTCGTAATTGCTCATACGGTAAAAAATTGTTGCGGAAGTCGACTTTTGAAAGTTTTCTTGCTAATCTAAATCTTGCTTTAGACTAGTGGAGTGATATCGCTTTTTTTCCGATGAGGTGCAGGTTCGAATCCCGGGTAGCTTTGCTGGTGGTAGGATATATTTTATATCCGTCTGGATAGCGACCACCGTACACAAGGTGTTAAAACCCGCCATAGTCGCCCACGTAAGCGTGCCACGTTCCGGGATGATGATCATATTCAGTTCCAACAAGCCGGCATAATTGTGGCAACTGCCGAGGGTTAATCATCTCTCGTTAATCAACATTCTATTGGACCCCATTCCACTTACCATTAGATGCAGTGAAGTCATTTTACTATACACATAAAAAAATCAAATAAAATTACACATGAGAGTTAGTAATTGGAATTCGTAATTGTAGGCTTTCTCTGCTATGCTATGCCATCGATGAACTTATAAGCTTGATGTTAGGTGTTTAGTTTTAACTTTGCCTACCCCCTCGGGGATACCGGCGTGACCTGTCGTGTTTTTGTAATGAGGTCGCGTTTCGGGAACAACTAATGTATACATTCCATTAGCCGCGGGGTCAGTGTGGCGATAACATTTGGGTGACTTTGTCTATTCCTACCGTCTAGCAGTGTGTTTATGTACTTGAAAGCCTGTGTTATATTGAACGTGCAGAGATGGTTCCTCGGAGTTGACAAGATATCCCGGAGCCACGTCACATGCGCTGAGGGAGACCAGCGCTGGTTTTGGTGGGTATGCCGATGCTTGTGCATAGGGACGCCATCCAATGCTCGGTGGATGATGATATACTCCCGAGTTGACATTGGACCGCAAAACCGCTGAAACCAACATAACCGTTCCACCCACCTTCTCCACATCTCAGGTATGCAGGTTTCCACACCAGGTTTCACAAAGAATACACACTTAACATTAGAAAAATCAGACGTTTGTAATCAAAGGCTTTGGGTTTTGAACCTGAGGACATTCGTCTCGGCAGTCCGTACCACTCCCAACTACCACCCACCGCTTTTTTCATTATGTTTATCAAATATTAAATTCATATTAATTCTAACCCAGAAAGATTGATTAAAATCCGGTAAAAAACAAACAAGTTATATGCATTTGAATTTTAGAAGAAGTAAGTGTCAAGAAACGAGAATAGATGCAATACACGCACGTGACGTCATCAGGAATTACGATGCGTGTGAAAGAAAGAGACGGAGCGATATCCACATTACGCGTCCACGCACATTGCAATAATTAAATCATGAATTACTACCTCATTTCTGAGCCGATTTTAATGCAGTTTTCACATTTGTATTTATTTTTAATACTATTTGCTATTATATAGAACAATGTATAACTAACTAACTAAACAACAGTACCTAATTATACTATAATGTATCTATCAGACTGACTCGGTGGCGTAGTTGTAAGTGTACGGTACAAGTACGACTGCCGCGCTGAGGTTCTGGATTCGAATCCCGGGTCGGGCCAAAATAATTGTGACTGGGTTTTTCAATCTTAAAAAATTATTCAGTCGCAGCTCGGAGTCAGGAAGTGGGCGGTGTGATACCCCCGTGCCTCGGAAAGCACGTAAAGCCGTTGGTCCTGCGCCTGATCTCTCTCCGGTCATGTCGGATTGCCGTCTCACCGGACTATGAGAGTGAAGGAACAGAGAGTGCACCTGTGTATTGCGCACACACTTGTGCACTTTAATATCTCCTGCGTTGAGATTGGCCGCCGTGGTCGAAATTCGGCTAGGAGGGATTCAATGTATCTAAGAATATAGATAGGGACCTTTACGGTGAGTGAATTAGCAGACCCTAAATGAAAAGCGGATGGTTATCTGTTTACATGTTTGATACAGGTCATTGACCGCGTTTAATCTTATCTATATAAATAATTGTAGCTGAATTGTCTACGATTAACAATAGACTAGCTTTTGCCCACAGCTCCCGTAATTGCAAAAAGAGGGATATGCCACGTAGACGGAATTGCCCTTCTGACAATCCGTAGACGGAATAAGGCCCTTTGACCATATTTCTGACGATCAAACATGTTCACACTTTCGATTTTTTATTACTAAATTCTTAGAAGGTACTTTAGTATAAGTTAGGTACCACCGTAATATCTAATTCTACCGCCAAGCAGTGATGTGCGCTGTTGAATTCCTGTTTCAAGGACATTGTAGCGTAATTACTTGGCATTATGAGATTTAACGTCTTATGTCTCAGGGTCCTGACTGCAGTGGAGCACTACGCAGTACTTGTTAACCGATTTCAAAAAAAGAGGTTATCAATTTTCTCAGCCATAAATCCAAAATTTGCCAGCTAAGCTAGATAAATAAGCAACAATACGAAAACATTGTTTAACTTTAATTAATCAGACGTCTATATTGGTAATCAAAATATAAGTGGTGTTGAGTTACGTTTTCGATGACTGTTTAAGTTTTTGTCAAAAAAAAAATAATTATTGCTTTATTAATTTAAAGTTCTGTACGGTGTTGCTACAGTTTAATGGTAGTATTGCTTTCCATCAGAAAAGCGGCATACTTGTCATTCAGCTGCAATAAAAAAGGTGTACACAAGCGCAAGACAGAAAAGCGAATCATAAGTAAACAATGACGTAAACACACACAGCGACACCGCGCGATGGGGATAACGCAATGACAGCTAGGATAACCTATATTTAAGTATTTAAACTACCCTAGACGTCTGCGGGGCGCGCGGGGCGCAGCGGGACGGGGAGCAGGGAGCGGTGAGCACGTGGCGTGCGAGGGGTGGCCGCCTGCTCACCCACGCGCGGTCACAGGGTCTTGATACTTGAAAAATTGTTATATTAACTCCCATGTATGTGTCTTCTTTAGGTCGTTTTGGTATGGTGTTTTGCTTCATACGTGATTGAGGTTCTGAGTTTGAATGTAAGTGGAGAGAGCGAATTTAGTTTAAGTTTTTGATTGAAAATCGCAATAGGAGTCTTATAAGCTCTCTCTCTATCGCATAATTAACCGTAAGGTTAGTAAACCATTATAGGTAGGTGTTCTAGTTGTGCGCCTATCTCCCCCTCTAAGGACAATAGCGTTAGCTTATTTTGTAATATACCGTACAGTATACTCAACATTTTAGAAAAAGCTCCTCCATTACACATCTGATCTGATGTTCTTATAATTTCGGCTCTGCTTATTCTTTCAAGTTCTTTGGCGAAGAATTTTGATTCAGTTTATAATAACGACCGCTTAATCTACCCTTGAGAACGCAATCTGGAAAATCGTGTTAGAAAATCATCAAAAAATTTTGCTCGAGCTGGAATAGAACCCAGGACATCTCAATCCATAGTCCTTATTTGCTCACACTAGACCAACAAATATGTAGTTTTTGTGCCGAAGAATATTCCGGGAAAACACTTTCCCACGAGCAAAGCAGCGAGTAGAAATTAGTGGACAATAAATAAAGTCCACGAGCGCTGCGTCAAAAACCGAACTCGCGATAATTTATTACATGTTTACATTATAATCGTACAAATGGTCGTTTAGAAAACAATAGACGCTCGAATTTTACATAAATAACGCGTTTTACCAGTTTCTCTATCAACAATTTGACAAATAGTTCGACTTCGGGCAACGTTACAACTTTATCAGAATATTTTATAAAAACAATGCATATTTGTATAGAAATGTGGAAGTTTTTGAAAATATTTGTTAGCCCATTAAGCATAAAGCGCTTACGTAAAGGAAATATAGGGACCGAATCCTGGATTAACCTTCAAGTTGCCGGATAAATTGGTATTATTATTAAAGAAAAGGTTTCACGCAGGCGTAACCGCGGGCAAAAACTAGCTAACGATATAAACAAGTAAAGTATCAAATCGCTTACGTCGCGCTATACCCGTCCCCTCAGCAGCGCTACGGTCGGCAAAATGCTGACTTTAAAAAAAATATAAAATTTAACGTCGCCTCTCGCTACGTCCCCCTCCCCCCCGTCGCACCCCACCCGGCCCTCGCCATGTCACCTGGACTATCTGATACATGATGATGGCTCGTGACCTTCGCGCGTAGTCTAAGCTTCGAAAAGGTACGAGTACTGGCTTGTAACCTGCAAGTACACTATAATGATGGGGCATACGTATACTTAAAATAAGCGGCGATAGCCTAGTTGGGTGTGGAACGGATTGCCAAGACGAATGTCCGCAGGTTCAAATCCCAAGGGCACACACCTTTGACTTTTCTAAAATCATGTGTGTATTCTTTGTGAATTTATCGTTCGCTTTAACGGTGAAGGAAAACATCGTGAGCAAACCTGCACATCTGAGAAGTTCTCTATAGAAATTTTGAAGGTGTGTGAAGTCTACCAATCCGCACTAGGCCAGCGTGGTGGACTAAGGCCTAATCCCTCTCAGTAGTAGAGGAGACCCGTGCTCAGCAGTGGGCAAATATATAATACAGGGCTGATATTATTATTATTACACTGCTAAAGGTTTCGGTGGTAGAGAAGCGATGTTTTATTTGTTCCGTCACATGATGTGATGGGTGAGGTTATTGTCATATCGGTCATAAATTCTAGACTCCGGGCTAACATTGAGCAGGTAAACTCAATATACCCAACCACGTATTCGAACTCGAGGCTTCAGAGCGGTGGTCGCTCCGCATATGCAAAACTACGCCACTGAGGCTTGCCCAGCGGTAGACAGCACCTAATAATTATTTGGATTTTGGTGGTCAATATAGTTCTACAATCTTTTATGTCTAGGAGCATTGGGTGTATGCGAATTTTTTTAACACGCGTGGAATGAGCGTGGTTTTGAAGCGAGGATTCGTTGACTTTTCTTACGATATTTGGTGAATACAACATGGAGCGTGTGATAAATATTACAGAATGAAGGTCTGGGATTCGAGACTAAATTTCGGCTTAAGCACGAAATGAAAAAAGTTGCAGAACTTCACAAAAAAGTTTTCTACATAATTTTTTTAACAATTCGGTCGCTATACGTACCAGGCAAACATAACTCTGCGGGCGTTCTCGTCATAAACTAACCACATTTCCATACAAGTTCCCATCTCCGCTAACACGGCGGCGACATGTAGAAACGAAAAATTAATTTCGCGTCCCTAAAACCATGAATGAAGGGTGCCCGTTTTTGAACCCTCTATTAATAAATAATACTGTCTCTCTCTGGTTCGCGTGTTTCGCGTATTTACTTCTCGCTCGTAATGCAAATGAAAAATCAATGGTGCACTTGATCCGCCGTTGCTTTGGGCTCGTATGCCCTAGCGTTGGCCCTCGCGTAGGGTTAAATGTAAATACACTTTGAGTATCGTAATATTGATATCTCTTCGAGGTTTATGATGTCCTGGTTATTTATGTTCTTTTGGAAAAAAATATTACCGATAATTTTTTTCTGTTAATTTTAGATTATTAAAATTTCGTCATATTAAATTTTAAAGGCCGAAATATCCATGATTATTAATTATTTTTACGTTTTTCTTTCAACTGCGAGAACTAATCACTAACTAGACGTGAATTTAAATTCTTTACTTGCCAATACTAGTTTAGTTACCCAGATTAAAGCCGAAACAAAATGTATGAAAATGGACCTTGAGGTATCGCCTTAAACAGTGATTAAAATATATTTTAGAAAATAACAACACGGCCCTTCATAAAAGAATTAGTTTTCGCGCGTTAAGTATTACATAGCATTCAATGTTAAGTCTCAAACTTTTTTTCTTATCCTTTGTTGTAAGAACTAGGTTTTTAAAAATCAATTACAATCTATTCTATGAGACTTATGAACAATATTATTGTAAATAACTTCTAGAGGTGTTAAGTTTACTACAACTAAAAATAAAGTAAATTTCTTTCAATCTGGTAATATATAAAATACTTTGCTCGTGTGTTATATAATTAGCACTGATACTATTATTTGTTCACTATAATTGTGCACTACACTTTACTATAAGAAAAACTTTTGTTTGCAAAATGTATTAAATTACTTATCATCTACGAATGAGTGTTCACAATTTTACTATCTTATTCTTTGAATCTAAATCGAACTATGAAACTTATAAGAATCTGAATATTTTTCAATTTTTGTAAACCATTTTTTAGCATATTCGACGGAGCACGAATATGGTATCGCCGATTCTATTTTTAAATTTGCCGCCATTTCGGTATGGCGCGAATACTGGTCACGTGGTTGGATCACGTGTCGCATGTGATTGGTCAATGTTCACAGGAACACGAGCAATTTCACAACTTTGTTTCCTGTTCATTTTTTACATTGTGCATGAAGGAAGCAGTTAATTAATGAAGTTTAATATTGTAGTTCAGTAGACCTGTTATGCTTATTATTATATTGCGACATCGGTACGATATATAAATCGTGTTCTTTGACGCTCTCGCTTACGGAGCGGGAGATCGCGGGTTCGATTTTCGCACTTAATTTTTTTTTTATGTTCCACAAGTATTTATAAAGGTTCTACGAATTGAAATAAAATTTCGTATAATTGTAAAATGTACGTAGATATTGTAACTTTGAATTTTCGGACGATAAACAACACAGTCCGCTCCGTGACAATAAAGGCTGTAAGTCTTCGAAACGTCGGAAGAAAATTATAATATAAAAGCGCGATAAAATCCGAAAAATAGTTTAATTTCAACGTCTAACATTCGCCTAAACATAAGAAATCATTATTAGTCTTACTTATTAACTTGTTTTAGCTTAAGAGGTGGTTAAGAATTGCTTAAATAACTCAAAAACATCACCGGTTTCCTAGTTGAAACCTTATTAATAGGCAAGATGGCGCATTTTCCCTTACAGCTGGTCGAGTAAATTTGTGTTTTAACTAAGCATAGCTTTGTAAATTTTTATAAGTAAGACTGTTTGGTTCTAGGAATATTGGGATGTTAAAATGTCAATGCTTAAGGAATAATCCCATGTCCAGACATGAATCGATGAACCAATAAATGTCAACACGGAGCTTGAATCTGGATTTAAATTCGAAAATCCTTGTATCCTGGGGTCAAAGTTTTTACGGGTTTATTTGGGCGATAGTGCAATGGGAAAGAGTAACTACCAGGACTGCATAAAGTGTAACTGATCATACTGAGCGTTATCATACTTATATGAGGCTATTCAGTTATTACTCCGTAGACCTATCCTTGTCGTCACTCGTATATCGCGTCAGGTGCTGGGTATTGGATGCTAGTTGCTCTTGCAGCGTTATGAATGGGTTGCTATGTGGCCCATTGCCCTAACTTTTGGCACTACGCCCGTCTCATCTGAGGTGAATCCTCGATAAATACTGATGCTGGATCGTGATGTTGTGTATGCGTTTATTGTCTGTACACGGTAACACAACTAACTTTAACTGAAAAATCTCTCGAACATAGAGTTTAATACCAGGATATCATAAAATGAGAGTATGTAAGAAAATATATTTTTTGTACTATAATAACCTCCCTATCCGCGAGACGACACCAAGCCACGCCGCAGGGACACACGAATTGTTTGAATTTCGAATTAGCTACCAACCTAGGCATAATATAAAAAATCAACTTAACAATGACAATGCTGGCCATAATACAGACTCAAGATTTTTTCTTTACAAATTCAAATTTCGAAGTAATCACTACATAGTACGGTGTCCACAAAATAATTATCAATCGTGTGCTTACGGTTTTTTGTTTGTGTGCGTTCCGAGATGATGTGTACGTGTGTGCGTTTGTAGTACGACTTTACCGTTTTGATGATTGTATATTATTTTTGTAAGTTTTGATATTGTTGTAATGTATCTAAAGAATAGTTGATTGTATTACTAAGTATAGCGTGATATTATTAGAAATATTAATTCACTCAAATCATTTCGTACACAATTTAAAAGAATCTATAGTATTTAATACTGTTTTGTGTAGCAGGATTAATTAAATAAATAAATAATTGAACCACGTTTTTTCAAAATTAATACTTAAGAAAAAAGTCGAAAATAGTAGCATAAATATGTAGAACATTTTGTCATATTAAATATCAAAGGATATTAGGATGAAACGGAAAAATTGCATTCCTTGCTTTATGCTTATCAAAAGTAAAGATTAAAAAATATTGCTCAACGATCAAGACGTGATGATCGACGTGCACGTATCTAGACGGCGTCACGCACACAGGCACGTTTTATTGTCTTCACGTATAGGGTTGTGTTTACGAAGACGTGGCTGTGTGTGTATGCGCCAGCCGAAATGCTGCACGGTGTATCAACGCGGTAACTCACAAATTTGGTTTTCGTGTCTTTGAATGTATCGAATAAAAAAATATATATAATTTATTCAACCATGGGTCATGGGTTCGATTCCGTATTCTGTTTGCATATAATTTATAAAAAAAAAATGAAGTTGTCCTCAAAAGCGTCCTGTCAACTATACTGCAGTAAATGACTGTTTTTCTGTTTATCGGTAAAGCGGCTAGCAAGCAGACGAACACCTACCGGTAAGCGGCCACAGGACACGTAGTTCTCTGCCAGATCACCTCCAATAGATCCTGCAATCCTGCCAAATAAGCAATTAACGTTCTAAATTCAAATCGAAATTATCTGATTGGCTAATTAGTACGCTATTGTGATTGGTCCTAGTCATTCAAATGTATGTATGCGGTTGCGTAAGCGGCTTCTATGAGGTGATCTGGTGTAGCGAGGAGCTGACAGGCGCAGAGGAGGATGTGAGGGGCAGCTCGTGTTGTTGAAAGAGCTGCTTTTGAATGATTTTAGTGATTACCCGACTTGCGAAACAATTTCAATTTATTCAAAGCATTTAGTATTAATGATTTTTTTAGTAAATTAGCTCTGTACCATAAATAATATATCAGCCTGTTGGTATAAACATCAACTGAACATATTATTATTGAGTAATAGGCACTTTCTTCTAAATTAGGGCGAATTATTGAAGGTATTAATGTACAAATAGCGGCAAATATATCTTCAAAGTGTAATGGTCTTCCACGACTAATATTAGAGTAACTAGCAACACTCTTGTCACTGGAGATTGAATACAATTTGACACTTTTTATTGCTTTGAAGAACGAGACGAGCTCGCCATTCGCCTGACAGTAAGCGATACCGCTCATAAACAGCAGAAACACCCACCAACACCTTGAATTACAAAGTATTGTATGGTATTCCACTGCGCTCGCCATCCCGAGACATGAGATGTTAACTCTCACTATGTCCTCTACACTGGCTACAAAGTCCTTCAAACTGGAACACAGCAGTGACTACACACTAGTGTTTGGCGGCAGAAATAGATATTGCGATGGTACCTACCCAGACGGACTCTCACATATGACAGACCTACTACCAGTAAACCTAGACCTTCACTTTTCTTCTTTAATTAAATGACAAGAACGCCAGCGAATACATACATAGTGTCCCACTGTCCGTCGGTCATCTCACACTAATACAAGGGAAACTTGAACTTTATATTTTTGTTTCGTTATGCTGTTCTTGAGTAGCGTGTTGTAGCTTTCTTACTTAAATGATATTCAGTAAAATCATTATTGCTTAGATTTTAGTCAAATTGTGATATTAAATCTAACTTCGAGCTGCGATCGTCGTTACAAACATAATATAACAAATATAATGTTTTACTGTAATTTTTATTTGCAACTAGCTTTTGCTCGCAGTTTTGTCCGAATGAATTTCTTTTCGTGGCTTAGAATGTGCAATTTTGCGAAATAAAAATACTCTGTACCACTTTGTGGATTTAATCTACGTCAATATAAGATCATCTCCATCCCCAGTCGCATCATATACTAACAAGTAAACAGTGCATTAATTATAAAAGTATCAAATCCTGTAATTTATACTCATTTACAAAATGAAATATTTCAACCTAATGTAGAAATTTTTACTGCATTCACACAACAAAAACACATCGCCTTGCCAAAGAGAAAAAAAACAGAAATACATTTCATACTAAAATAAGAAATTATTTTCAAAGTTTTTATAAATATGAAAAAACATACTTGAATGTTTGGTGTTCGGTGCGGCTGTGTATGTGTGCGCGCGAGACGTTGTGCGTGTGTGCGTGAGACACGTGCCTCGTTTACACTGAGTATTGTTCGACAGCTGATGGATGGGACAGTCGCTACGGCTAGTGGGTTAAACGTTAACTTGATAAAGTTAAGTCAAGCTTAAAATATAATTGCCTTCTTTATAATACGAAATTTTAAGGGTTTTGAAGGTAATTAACAATGATGCTGAATTATTATCTCCAAAATAAATCATAAAATTTCAAATTTAAAGTAAAAACTGTTTTTTTTAAATACGACCAGGTTTTTCTAAGTCGTTTTTTATTTTATACGAGATACAGAGTGTATAGTAACTCTAGCTAAGCAGCATTATGCAAATATTATTGTGTTCCTGTTTGAAGGACGTTGAATCCCGTGGAATTATTGGGCATCATGAGATTTCACATTTGGATTTAAATGATAGACACAGTGGCGCGCAATGCTGTGTTAAAGTTTTGAATGATCATGTTTCAATTTATGGTCACCCCTACCACTTACCATCAGTCGACTTACACGTTTTGTCGTTCTATTTAAAAATAATATAACCACATAGTTGTTTAAAAGAATTGTACACATTAAGTTCAAATTCCGTAAAGCGAGTTCTTATCAAATAGAGTACGTAAGCATTTAAAATTCATACAAACAATATTAGCTTTGTGCCCGCTGAGATTTAACCATCTTAGAGTATGAATTTTGAAAATTCCTTCCTTCTTGCTCACCCACATTGTATGTAGAACTGAAGTACACAATTGTATCGTTCTGGAATCGTTTACTAGGCAGCTTCTGTTAAGAATTATATGAAGTTGATAGTGTTATCAGTTCTACTTCAAGATTTGGGGAATAAATAATTTCCTAAAGACTTGAGACCTAAACCTCGTATAATGGATTTATCTTACACGAGGCGCGAATGTTAAAACATAAGTAAAGTTACTTTTATTTCAAGAAGACCAATATTGAAACTGCTAACTGGCCGCTGCAGATGTTACTAAGGCATTTTGTTTACAGTTTTTTTACTCTACCTGCTATTGTTTGTTTCCGAGAGTTACGAAGCGCTTTGTATTTTTCCTTACCCCTAGCGGTGGGACGAAGCAAAATACACTAGCGACGTTTACTTGCAATAACAATTATATGTTCTTATCGACAATTGATTATAAGATTAATAAATTGTGACGTCAAATATAACCGAAAAATATTTTGCATTCGCTCTTATGCAATAACTACTGTCCAGGGGATTATAGTTTTTAAAACATTTACAAAAAGCAAAAGGTAGTGTGTTTAGTATCTACAGCGACAACACCTGTTGCGTGTAGTTTCACGTAAGCTCTCGATGTAAATTACTAGCTTTTGCCTGTGGTTCTGCCCGTGTGAAAATAAATTAAAAGCGCTTTATTTGTTCCCGAGATTAGCGCGTTCAAACAAACTCTTGAATTTTATAAGTATATATTAGTATAGATAAAATATGCAGTTAACACTAGTACGACGTCATACTCGATCTGATGCAATATAGCTGATAAATTGACATCACCATGTTTGCCTAACTAATTCTATTCACAATTTCAACTTTAAAAGGAGACAACACAATAATATTACATCATCTAACTTCCGTTTACCCTTGAACTGGTTTACTGTTCAAAACTTGGTCCTTTACAAATGTAAACAAAGGTGAAAAAAAAGGCGGTACTGTCATGTCTACCTGGCAGACGAGTAAGTGTTCAAGCGAAAAAACACCGTCCAAACGCGCACTACAATGCTGATAGCCCCTTATCTCATCTACTGAGCTACGTCAACACACTACTTTTGTCCCTCTCGCACCAATGGCACAAACGTCGCCCGATCTCGTTCTAGCGCAGGTACCTTTCACTCATTCACCCGCGTGTGTTGTATAGCGCCATCCCGCTCGCGCACAAATAAGTCGTTCTCTTTCGCGCTAATGAATTAAATCAACAACCTCGCTTGCTCCCTCTCGATAGATGATCAGCGTTCCATATTTGAATTTTATTTCAGAAATAGGAATTCAATTTTTGAATAAAGATTTTTTCTCCAAACACGGCGAGGGAGGAAATTATATTAGCATTTTTTTTTATATTTTTATTTTATGGAAACTAACCTTTTTCTACTAAATAAGACATTATTTTGGGCCACGGTCAATGCAATTGTTTATATAATCTTACTTCTTATTCTTCCAATATAAATGCGAAGGTTTTGAAAAAAAAATGTATGATATAAGGAAATTCAGAAACAACTGAACGGAATTGGATGAAATTTGGCATACGGGTAAACTATGTCCTGGATTAACACTGGCAAATTTGTTCCCTTGGGAAATAAGGGTTTTTTATCTGAATTATTGAGTTGGTAACTGGCGTCGTCCATTGTTTTAGTGAATTGTAGCGATAAGTCTTTCCACGCTAACGAAACCGCGAGCAACGCCTAGCTAATTATAAAATACTGATGCTTACTTTTATCACTGTGTTATTACTTATAAGATAATCGATTTCAGCGAAATGCCAATATTATTTCATGACTATTTTTTTTATGTGCATAGCAAAGAAACAGAAAGGAAGAGAAGGTTCTATAAAAAGTCGTCATTTATTTTGGCCTGACCCGGGATTCGATCCCAGGACCTCAGCGCCATAGTCGTACTCGGACGGCGTACGCATTGCAACTACCCATACAGTCATTATTATAACATTAAAAATACAGTAAGAAATGTGTAGTAGAAGGGCTTAACTTTAAGACTAGGAAATGAGCCATCGCTATGTGATTTTATTGAAGACTTTAATTGGTTTTGTCTTTCTATAGTTTTATACATTTTTATTTTTGCAGTTTCATTGCTTTGAATAACGAGACGAGTTTATCGTTCGCCTGGTAGTAAGCGATACGACAGCTCATAAACAAAACACCCTCCAACACCATTAATTATATCCAGTATAGTCTTAATATGTCCAGTAGTTACACTGGCTACAACGTCCTTCAAACTGGAACACAACAATGACTACACGCTGCTGCTTGGTAGTAATAGACATTATGGTGGTGCCTACCCAGGCGGACTCTCACATATGAGAGACCTACCAGTAAACATAAAATAATAAAATTACTAATTAGCTGTCTGTAAATTCAGGAGAATAAAAATACTTGCCTACCCAGAATGTGTCGTTTAATTAGACCCAGTTATGCCAAAATATATCAAGTTATTATTATTTATCACACAATTAATTCAAAAGTTATGTATTGAATGTTCTGTTTTATTTAACATTCAATAGCAAATGGATGGCATGAGGAATATGTAAGAAGTAAACAACTATTTAAAAAAATGTGGATTGAAACTGTAACTAAAGTTAAAAGAAAATGAAGGGAAATAATACATCCTTCTCATTACCACAGCATTTCTTCTTTGATTTGAACAAGACACTCTCGAATTTAAGCCCGTACGTTCATGACATCCAAGAGTTGTGTTGATTAGATATTTTTTGGAAATTCAAAAAACTACTAAAGAATACCAATACATATCGAAACAAATATTAGCAGATCAATTCATGTGCGAGATTTGATCCCGCGACCTCTAGTTTTGCAGGCTCATCCCTCACTACGCTATACCTTGCAAATATTTTTAACCATTATCCTTACATATAAAACAAACCCCACCTATCTATCAACGCAATAAGCTTAGAAATTACCGGCAAGATTTCGAAAATTGGCAAAGTTTGAGAGTCATCGCTTGCTTTAACGGTGAAGGAAAACATCGTGAGGAAACCTGCATACCTGAGTTCTCTATAGGAATGTTGAGGGTGTGTGAAGTCTACCAACCCGCACTACAGCATGTTGGACTAAGGTCTAATCACATAGTAGTAGAGGAAGCCCGTGCAGCAGTGGAACAGTATACAAATACAGGGCTGATGTTATCTATACATATATATTATAAAACAAAGTCCCCTTTTCTGTCTATTATGTTATCGATTTTCTCAAAATCTACTGAACGGATTTTTATGAAATTTGCTATGGAGATAGTTTAAGACCCTGGAAAGGTTATAGGCTCCTTTCTATCCCGGGAAAATATATAGCAGGACTTTTATCCCAGAAAACTTCTTAACGCGGTCGATGTTGCGAACAAAAACTAGCTATTATATATTGAGACATAGGGACTTTTATTCCGAATAAACTCATTCGAGGACCCGCGATTTTAAGATGGTAAGATTAGGGCTAATCAAAATACACGCGCAGTTGTCTTTCGGTTCAGTTGAGACGGTAAATAGAGAAGTGGCGGGCCGGTGGACCGGCGCGGGCTTTCACAAACTTTCTCTAGCGGCGGCGCAGCGCGCGGCGTCGAGGTATACAGCCAACTCTAACGCCACTAGCAAATAAACAAACTAGGTATAGCTCGCGGCTTCACGCCTTACTCGCTCAGTGGCGGACCGTCCATACAATCCGATTCCTACCGGCTTCCCTTTTAGATTTATTTACGACTTAGTTTTTGTTTTTCTGTTATTATTCCCGCGATATGATAAAAGGCAATTTTTCTTTTTGTTTTCCGATAAATTGGCCACGATATGTTAACTAAGCCATTTTTTTGCCATGGGTTACCTTTAGAAAAATTTTACCCCACGCCACTGCTCGTTACAAAAGTTCTTAATTAGCTATTTATAACGCCAAATGTATGACTCCAGCGGTATATTTAAAAAATAATATTAAAAATATTATTTCTAATGGGTCAAATTGCCGGGATGAAAAATAGCCTATGGTAATTGAGAATGTGGACTATTTGGGTGTAACGTTCAGCTGTTTCTGTTTATACTTATAACAAACATTTTCAAAACCTTTCCAATTTATATTAGTCCAGTAAGATATCTATCCACATTTCGGCTTACTGCTGGTAGCAAAGACGGATCCGGTGGATGTCATTGCGGGTCATGACCCCTACCCCATTGGCTGGGTCAAGGTGACTGCTGATAATTTTTTTATAAGTCATTTATATATTTTGTATGATATCCAACACACGCAAACAACACGCATACATGTTGTTATTTAATTTATGTTCAAAGGAAAATTGATATCTTTATTTAATTAAAATTATTTTGACGTTTAATAATAACATGCCATTTCTTTTGTAATTAAAGTTATTATAATCGATTTGAAGCCTGCCCTGACAAGACCTCGACTGTACCAAGCACCCAGGAGTAATTTCCTATTAGTGAAAAAAAACTAAATCTGTTTAGTTCCTGAGATTAGCGCGTTCAAACAATCTTTTCAAATGTATATATTAGTATTAATTAAAAACAATTGTTGAATGCACCCAGCCACAACATTCAAGTGATCATTTAACGTATGACGTATTGTACAGCGTCTATGGCGTAGCAGGCGACGGACCGTAACGTGAGGCCGCAGGTTCCAATTCAGCACTGAGACAAACGCTTGCATAAACAAAGATTCATTTCAGCTTAAGATCTCTAGTCGAATTCATACCTTTACAAGACATTGTCGATTTGAATGAACGATCCAAATCTCAATCTTCAATCCGATTCCGAGAATGAACCAATCGAAATAACTCAATTGTAATGTCAAAAAAATCTTTGTTCCCAATGGTCAATTTTTAGATAGATCGATAAAAGGGATTGAGATTGAAAATGGCGCATAAATAAGTAAGATTAGTGTGAGGTTAGGTTATGTGACATTTCGCTGGTTTTACATTTCGTACCTCTGGTTTGATAATGTTGTAAGTAACAAATCTCTTTTCGCGATTTCGATTTTAAAGTTCTTGTTTTAATCAAATTTAATTAATTTATTTAAAATCTATAGTGTTGATTAAGATATGTGTACTCTGTTATGTCAAATTGTGGTTTGAATTAATCTATACTAATATATAATGGCGTAGATTTTGCTTGTTTGTTTGAACGTGCTAATTTCAGAAACTACTAAACCGATTTTGAATGTATTTTCACTAATAAGAAGCTGTATTACTCCTGATTCTTATATGCTAATTTTTATCCCGGGAAAACATAAAGCAAGACTTTTATCCTGGAAAAACTTTTCACGCATAAGAAGTATATTTCATTTGACATTTTGACTGATTCAATCGCTAACAATAATTGCATACAAGCTGGTGATATATATTTTATATCCGCCCGGATAGCGACCACCTTACACAAGATCTTAAATCCCGTCATAGTGGCCCACGTAAGTGTGTCGCGTTCCGGGATCAGCCTGTGTATATCCGATTACAGGCCGACATAATTGTGTCGACTGTCGAGGGGTAATCATCTCTAGTAAGTCGACTCTATTGGACCACACTACACTTACCATCAGGTGTAGTGGGATCTCGTTGCCGTGTCAGTTAAAAAATATTAGCAATAAGTGCACCGTCTTCCTACACTAGATTTTAATGTACTAGCGGCCCGCTCTGGCTTCGCACAGGTATAACATAACAAAATAACAGTATTTCTCCACTATTTAATGGATGTTAATATACATAAAACCTTCCTCTTGAATCACTCTATCTATTAAAAAAAAACGCATCAAAATCCGTTGCGTAGTTTTAAAGATTTAAGCATACAAAGGGACATAGGGACAGAGAAAGCGACTTTGTTTATACTATGTAGTGATAGATTATCTCGACCTCACGCTCGCCACTGTATCTCCAGTAGACTTGGATCTGAGGACACCTTTAATGGCAACAAAAACTTCAGCTTTCCCAGCCTACATGCTGTCTTTAACCACCAACTAAGCTACGTAATTAAGAGGAATTAATAATATTTTTTTTTTTAACTTCGGTGTCAAATGGTAAAGGCTCCAAATAACCCGATTCCTGTCGGTTTCCCTTATATAGTATTTATTATAAAACAAAAACCCATCACGCTCTTATCCCCAAAGGGGTATACAGAGGCGCAACCAGCGCACCCACTTTTCGCCAAGTGTGTTCCGTCCCATGATGTGATAGGGGGCGAGCCTATCGCCATATCGGGCACGAATTCCAGACTCCGGGCTGATACTGAACATGTATGTAGAATTTCATTATCATTAGAATGATTTGCAGACCGCATTTATGGATATTATTACCTACATGTTGTGTATATCGAAGCGGCGATAGCCTAGTTGGGTGTGGAACGGACTGCCAAGACGAATGTCCGCAGGTTCAAATCCCAAGGGCACACACCTCTGACTTTTCTAAAAATCATGTGTGTATTCTTTGTGAATTTATCATTCGCTTTAACGGTGAAGGAAGACATCGTGAGGAAACCTGCACATCTGAGAAGTTCTCTATAGGAATTTCGAAGGTGTGTGAAGTCTACCAATCCGCACTAGGCCAGCGTGGTGGACTAAGGCCTAATCCCTCTCAGTAGTAGAGGAGGCCCGTGCTCAGCAGTGGGCAAGTATATAATACAGGGCTGATATTATTATTATTTATTATTATGTGTTGTGTCGGGTTCCTTTTCGAAAAATTTCAATTTCGCCACTAGTGTCTATTAACTAAGGTTCAGTCAACGAGACACATGGTGTTGGTGACCCTCGACTGTCGCCACAACGCTGGTTTGTGTTGCTGGGTGCGTATACCAGGTAATCGTAGACGCGAGTCGCTATAGGCCATTATGGTTTCTCACCACGTATGGTGCCAGCTTCTCATTTGAACGGTTTGATAACCTGCTGATACAGAGCCGGTGCTGGCTAATACTACATTGTCGTCAGGATTGTAACTATTTATTCTCGACCTTTAAATATTATTGAAGGTATAGAAGTAAATCTAATTCAATACGAGTACGCTATGCTGCGTCGGAGTCTCTAACCCCCCGAAGTTCTTTAAGGAAGTTAGCCATATCTCGGGAAAATGACCGAGCGCATTGTGTCCATTGTTTCGAAGTCCTCCACGAGTTCAGTAGTCGATTGTTATTCATTAGGAAGAGTTATGTCGGAAACTTTTCCTGCACCATTCTGGCCATGGTCCACACATGACCTTGGAGCACAGTTCGCTGTAGCGACGTCGCCTCCGGCCGCCGCTGGTGCCGCTGCACCGGCCGCGACCTCGCCGCGTCGATCGGCCGCGCCACCACCGCACCGCCGCGCCTGCCCGACGTCGCATCCGCACAGATGTGATTGACCTATCGCAACACCCGCTCCCCGCTATTAATCACGCTGACATAATCTAATCGTGTAATACCGCCGAGCGCGCCGCGGCCGCGCCGAGTGCGCCCGTACACGGCCGAAGTTGGCCGACCGCGTGACAGTCCGTCACTCGTCACAGCGCGGCACACTTCTATGTATTGTATTACATAGGTGCAGTGCACGCTCCGTCGCGCCGGCTCGTTCTCATTTCGAACTGCAATTTCGAATTTGGAATCGATAGAGCGCGACCGGTAGGGATGCGAGAGGCGATAGTTTCCCGATTGTTGTCCGATTTTAGTCGATGTGCGGCACGAATCGATTCGAGGTCAGGTGTCCGCGGATCGTTCTCGATTTTCAGTAGTTTTCCCTCGGCGCACGTGCCGTCAGTGTTTACGTGTGGCCGCACCACGCTAGAGCTGTGCGGTGTCGTTGACTCTTCGTCGTGACACACATTCCTTGAGTGACGGCGCGGCAGGCTGGCAGCACGTCGGGCTCGCGATTTTTTACACGTCTCCCATTTGTTATATTGTTTCAACAGCGCGCTATCGGTTTGTTGTGCGCGCGTTTGTTTGGACTGTTATCAGTGGATCTGTGATAAGGATGTAACTCAAGGTGGTGCGATCTCGCATTGTGAGATTCGCGGTGCGATTGTGACACTGTAGTGTTGTCGTGGTTCATTTTGTATTTTACCATTCTTATAAGATTTTGTGCGTTTGCACGTTTCGTAGCCATGTTGGGCCAATTACGTTCTCGGTTAAAAAAGGAGTTTCTATGTTAATTACAATTTTGTACCGAACGGATTCATTTAATTTGCAAATGATTTGTGTTTCAATTTTTATTACATTATTTGCGACCAGCAATGAATAATTAATTATTGTAAAATAACAATAGAATATTACGCGTTTCTCACGTCGCGCGTCATAGAGACGTAGGCAAGTTCGAAATTCGAACGTGTCTCGTTATTTATAGAAAAAAAGATAGACATTTTTGATTTGTGTACGTAGTAGTGAAGCTGTGTGCACATAGAGCCGCCTCCGTACAGTGTACCGTGTACACACTACACAGCACGGCGCGCACATAACAATATCACTGTGCGCTTGTGTGTGCGTGCCCGAGTAATGAGCCGCTCTATGTGCTAAGAAACAGTAAAAAGTGTGGCGCGCGCCTGCACTGAGCGGCAACGTCGCGTGCGTTCCGCAGCCTTGCCGCGACGCGACGCGAAAACAATGGCCATTTTTATTATTATGATAAATATGTAATTTTTCGTCAGTGAACATAAATTTATTTTTATGAACATTTCATGTTAATGAGCCGCCGGTCGATGATTAAATTCGTGTGAAACTTGTGTTCGCCGCGGTGGCATTAAAATTCATCGGCGCATTAAACAGCGGCAGCCGTGTGAATTTCGAACCGGGCACCGTTTGATTTATTGACGAAAACAAAGTGAATCGATTAATTGGATTTTAATTTTATTACAAATCACCGGATATTGTCGCATAGAAACACTGCACAGTGTTAAACTAAATGATCATTCGTTGATGTTCGCTTTTCGAATTGGAAAAAATCAATATGTCAATGATGAAAAAAACAAACAAAGCCAACGAAAATAGCCGGTGGATACCTCTGTGTGTGAAAAAAATGTAACCGATGTTGACCTTTTCGAACGCGCCTCGGTACTAGCGCGGCCAGCTGACGCGCTGTTGCCAGCTCAGCCGCCGCACGGCGCCGGTATACACCCTTATCGCCTCTAACGCTGCGGGATAGCGGCGAAAACGGCGTGCCATTGTTAAGTATATAACGCACTTACGGCACTCTGCATCCGCGCCGACGACACTTCCCGCGCGAAAAATTCGAAATGCTTTTTATCAGTGGCGTTCGTGACGCGTCCGATAGACGAATATTTGTAGTGAACGTGCATAGTATTTAATTGACTTTCTACAATTAGTGGATTGTAGTTTCGATATTTTTTATACTTTCGACATTTTCAGCCGATTCGCATGTGAAATATTGATTTGTTCGCAGTCGCTACGTGGACCGCGTCGTGGTGTGTCAAACCAAAGTGTCCAAAGTTAGATTTTAGGCGAATAGATTATTTATATTATTGTGTTATTATATTGAAAAGTATTTAATTAGTGAATATATTTTAATTGTTATAATTAAAAAAGTGAAGAAGGTGCATACGTATTGTACCGTATTTTACAAATTACTCGGAGTTGGTTTTTCAAACAATTTTGAACCATACGGAATTTGAATAATTGCCACGTCACGACACAAAAGTGCCAGGAGTGCATAAATTAAAAGAAGATTTCGAAATTGGAACATCAGTTTACTACTAGCGCGAGGCCCGATGGCGCGGTGACAAAGTGGCCTACATGCCGGTGGCGCTGGGCTCGCTCGGCGGCGAGGGCGAGTACCGCGACTACGGCCATCACCTCTCGCCGCACCACCCCTCGCATCCGCCGCATATACAGTACCATGAGTACGCGCCGCCGCCGCCGCCGATCTACCACCCGATACCGGATCCTTACTTCAGGTAAACTCTAACAGAGTTATGAATGCCTGGTACTTCATCGATATGATTCCTAGCCATTTTCATTTCAACAACGTCTTCATAAGTTCTGTTTCATTATTTTATTAATTTTATTTGTGTATTTACATTTTCGAGTCCTCTCAAGCCAATTTATTTCCTTTCCATTATAGTCCTGTTCAGTACAAAACACTGAACTCCCAATAATGTCTACTGTTCTATCGGCTCTGACTTCCTCTTACAAGCTCCCTCTGCTGTTTATCAGACGCCTGCCGTTTCCTCAGTGTTCACTGCTACCGAAGCTGCAAAACAAAACATCCGCGATATGGTTTCATTTGATGAATTTGTTTTTTTAATTAACAAGTCCACGACCCGCCCGCGTAACATCGAAATTGTTCGAACTTGGTTCAGGAATAACGAAGAGCGAGTTAACTTAGCAATTTGTAATTTGTCTTTTTTTTCTTACTGCAGTGATGTTGTTTATTTTACCTTTAGTAAGAGCAGTGTTGTTATAATTTCATGTACGCATTTCTTTTTATTGCTTTGAATGATGAAACGAGGTATCCGTTCGCCTAACAGTAAGCGATACGACGGCCCATGAACAGTAGAAACACCATCCAACACCTTGAATTACAATGTATTGTTTGGTATTCCACTGCGCTCGCCATCCTGAGACATTTAAGTCTTATTACGTCCAGTAGTTACACTGGCTACAATGCCCTTCAAACCGGAACACAACAGTGACTACACACTGCCGCTTGGCGGCAGAAATAGACATTGCGGAGATACCTACCCAGGCGGACTCCCACATATGAGAGACCTACCAACAGTAAACTGCTAGGAATTAAAAACTTCACATGCCCAGGAGCCGAGTCATTCCTGCTTAGATTGTCATCGAAACTAGCATAAATTATTTCTCAATCTAGGAATTATGCACAAGAACGTCCGCAATACGTATATTAATAAGAATATCTATTTCCTTGAACACGCCATGACTTGAGAACGACTTAACTGATTTAACTCATCTTTTTTAAGTTTTCTAATGCATAGTAGAAACTTCTTACGAAAACAAAATGAAAATTACGTCCAAAATTGGAACATTGCATCAAACTTTACGACTATTTTAATTTCGCGCATTTGACAAATGTGAATTTAGAAGACAGCTGTTTTTATTGGATAAATATAAAAAAAAAAAAATCTTCTGTACGTCTATATGTCACTCCTCCAAAAACATTGGATTACTTTTGATGAAATATTTTTATGTGTTTTCGGGTGGTTCTCTGGATGATTTGGATCATTGAGTCCCAAAGTGGTCTAGGGGAGACTTGAAGGAGGTCTACGTTGGCGTGATAAGTGGGTTTCCACAATTCGTAAGAGTCCACGAAAATGTATCTGGTTTTAAAATTAAACTACTTTTCGGATTTATCTCGGTTTTTTTATATTTCAGTTTTCTCCCGACGATTTGAAGACTTTGCAGCCTTCATGGTCAGTGGTTCAGTCCCCCCCCGTGACTATGAAGGCTGCAAAGTCTTCGAAGCGTCGGGAGAAAACCAAAATATTAAAACCGCAGTAAAATCCGAAAAGTTGTTGAATTTTAATGTCTAACATTCGCGTAAACATAAGAAATCATTATGTATCTGGTTTGATAGTAAAGTACTAAAATGTTGGCTTGACTGCGCCTATCAATGTAGGCAAATAATATTGATAGGTGTCGTAAGGCACGGTGGCCCCAACATAACTGTTCAGACGCCTCCCGGCGATGGCTGGGTGGAAGTTGTAATGCACTTCCTCTGTGAAAACTAAAATCAGAAGATCCACCGGAACCAGTAACATTTTGAAAAGGGTCTATGAGAAAAAAGTTTGGGAACCTATTTAGATTCAAAATTGGATCCGGTAGGTGGCGCTGTTGGTGTTCTAGGATTTATTCTCATTTTAAGAGCACAACATCTGTCGTGGATGCTGTTTATATTGACTACAATACTTAATGCTGCTTAATCTTGACTACAATACTCTTCAAATCGGGTAAATCTTCACGTGTGCTGATTGCAGGCCAAGTTTAATATACTACGATCCTAATGGCTAACTTAGGATTAACAGCAAAAATGGAGTATTTCTTATAATCAACATGACCCCGCACATGATAGTAAGTGGGTGTCCAATAGATTGTCCACTGCCGAGAGATTACCCCTCGGCAGTCGATATAATTATGCCGGTATACACAGGCTGAGCCCGGAATGCCACTTGAAATGCCTACTCATTTACGCGACATGTATCCAGAGTCTCGCGTTTACACCTAGAGACTTTCCCGCCCTCACACCCACCACTACAACTCCTGTAAGCCAGGGTCAGCAGTGGCACGCATTTTACACCGAGCAGTGAAACTCGGCGAATCTCAGGGAAAACTAATCTGTCATTATCCCGCAACGAAATTAATCAAATAGAAAGATAGGGAGGAGTTGGAAATATTAATTGTCCACTCCCTTCCAGAGCAATGCGGGTGACAAAATCGTGATGTAAGGAGGCGATTTAACCTCAAGGATAGGGACGTTTACAACTAGATAAGCTAGTTATAAAGCACCACGGATAAAATTAAATGAAAGGGTCCTATCGCATGAGCTGTTTGATTTGATTACAATAGGCATGGCACATGATAGTAAGTGGGCGTCCAATAGACGGTCCACTGAAGAGAGATGATTACCCCTCGGCAGTCGATACAATTATGCCGGTATACGTCGGCTGATCCCGGAATGCCACTTGAAATGCCTACTCATTTACGCGACATGTATCCAGAGTCTCGCGTTTACACCTAGGTGCAAATAACGTTGAATCATGTTTGTATATATTAAAAAATTTGTTTCGTTATTTGCAGGCGGCACGCGCCATATTTCGGTCAGCCCGACTACAGAGTATATGAGCTCAACAAAAGACTACAACAGAGGACAGAGGTAAGGACTTGACACTAAAAATACCTCCTTAGTTTTTTTTAAATTTTTATTTCATCATCACCAGCCCTGTATTATATACCGTCCCACTGCTGGGCACGGGCCTCCTCTACTAGTAGTAGAGGAGTACTACTGAGAGGAATTAAGCCTTAGTCCACCACGCTGGCTTAGTGCGGATTGGTAGACTACACACATCCTCAAAATTCCTATAGCGAACTTCTCAGGTATGCAGGTTTCCTCACGATGTTTTCCTTCATCGTTAAAGCCAGCGATAATTCGCAAAAGATACATACATAATTTTAGTAAGGTAAGACGTGTATGCCCTTGGGATTTGAACCTGCGGACATTCGTCTCGGCAGTCCGTTCCACAACCAACTAGGCTATCTATCAATCTATTTTTATTTAAGGTAAAACAAACATTTGTACAACGTGTACAAATTATTACCCATTGTATTTTTCTTAGAATATAGATAGTTTCATCCATGAAGACGCGCCCCTCTACTTTCTCTAATCTCTTAGTGTGCGTGAGCAGCATCAGTTGCACACGCACACTACGATGGATAGCGTCGAGGCTGAGGCTTGTATCAGTCCCCTTACCCCGCGACACCCGCGCTCAAAATTAGTGGGACGCGTCTTCATGTATGAAATCACCTTTAATTAAATTACATTTAAATGCTAGTGCTAAGAGTATTCTAAGATTTTTCGATCAGCAAAGAATGAATTTTGTTGTAGTATTCTCTAATATGTAATTCTAGAAGCGTTTGAAGCAAATTTTTGCTAAGATTATGATGATGCACTAAACTCCTAAAATATACGTTACGGATTGAATTCCCACGGAAACACATTCCGCCTTATTACAAAACAAGGTTTAACTAAAAACTCTGGTTTAAACCTATGCAAATTACGGTTTATATAAAAATGGTATTACAAAAAGTGGTTTAACGATAAACCATGGACTATTTGATGGTCTAATCCTAAACCTCGGCGGCCCCTAGTTTGACGATGGTCTAAATCGTAAATGTCAAATCAAATTTCAAATCATTTGGCAGATTATCTCTGAAATTGGCGTCTGTTTCGTTGTCTCGTGTTATTTTTTATCGAAAATGGATATTAACGTGGTAGATTCAGTCGATATTGAGGATATTGAAGCCGTTGAGCTACTGGAAACGCCACGCCTACTCAATAGACTCGACTCAGTACTCCAATTTTCAGATCTTTTTTTTCTTTCGTTGATCCATCACTATAATACGAGGAGTCAATTGTTCTATACAATAAGACACTGATAATAAATTTCAAAGTATTTGCAATAGTCACCGCAATAGTTTTCTTTTAATGTTAAGGTTTCATATAATGCGCGGGAAGCTTACGTTTCGTAACACGCATTTCGATGTATTACCAGCTAATACAACATTAGTCAAAATTGCAATCGAAGTTACAACTATTATTGATCTTGGAGCAAAATAACCAAGTCTGAATATTTTTTATACTCCTAAATATTATTTAATCATTAACATTGTATGAAAAGGTTATCTTTTTTGGGTATATTGAACGTTGCGATTGAATGATGTCGTATTGAACGAATGTTGTTTGTAATTATTTGTGGTTTATATATAGGCCATGGTTCAAATGGCGGTACTAAGAAGTCTACGGTTTTTATGAGTTTTGTAATATGGACAAATTTAAACCGTGGTTTCCCAGATAAGCCTGGTTTTGTTAGTACAGGTTTAAGCTAAGGTTTATTTCGCTTTTTGCAATAAGACGGATTAAGTCTTAAGTCGCTATCTACGCAGGAGATATTATAGTGCACAAGTGTGTGCAACACACAGGTGCACTCTCTGTTCCTTCACTCTCATAGTTCGGTGAGACGGCAACCCAACATGTCCGGAGAGAGATCAGGCGCCGCACCTACGGCTTTACATGCTTTAATAAAAACAGTAGCTTCATCATACAGAACAATAAATTCCAAAACGGTGCATGGTTGAAGCTCAGTTAATACAGCTTCAATATCACTCAAAGCGAAATACTCGGACTTAGTCGTCAAAAATTGACAAAACACAGCCTTTAAGTCTTAACACGTCAACTTCCTTATCTCTTATCGCCATTTTGAGCGTAAATTCCACACTCCGGGTTGATACTGAGCAGAAAAAACCCAATATCAATATGGAAGATCCGACATTTGAACCCCATCTCAGAACCGGGTCATACCACGCAGAACTACGCTACCGACTCATTTTAGGGGAAATTTAAAGTAGTAATATACTGACTGGATAAAGAAGGGCTAGTGTGTGATGGAAATCCGTGCTCAATATGGCGATCGGTCATGTTTTCCTGGTGGTAGGATACATTTTATATCCGCCCAGATAGCCACCACCATAAGGTGTTAAAACCCGCCATAACGGCTCACGTAAGTGTGTTGGGTTCCGGGATCAGCCTGTGTGTATCCGGTTCCAACAGGCCGGCATTACATAGGGATAATCATCTCTCGTCAGTCGACATGCAATTGGAGCCCATTCCATTCACCATTAGGTGGAATGGGATCACTTTGGTGTGCTCTTATAATAAAATTAGGTATAGCGTGATGATATATAGCCTATAGCACTCCACGAACAAAGAGCTATCCAACGCAAAAAGAATTTTTCAGTTTGGACCGGTAGTTCTTGAGATTAGCCATTACTGCTCCGCTCCTATTGGGTATAGCGTGATGATATATAGCCTATAGCACTCCACGAACAAAGGGCTATCCAACGCAAAAATAATTTTTCAATTTGGACTTGTAGTTCCTGAGATTAGCGCGTTCAAACAAACAAACAAACTCTTCAGCTTTATATAATAGTATAGATATATGTATGTGTGTATGCACTTGCAGCGGATAGTGGCTTATGACATACCCAGTGTATTAATGCTGTTACGTGGTAATGTTACAGGACTCTGACAATTTGTGGTGGGACGCCTTCGCGACGGAGTTTTTCGAGGACGACGCCACGTTAACGCTCGCCTTTTGTCTCGAAGATGGACCCAAAAGATACAGTGAGTACTCTTGCATTTATGTCGTACTGGTACTTAGCGGAATGATTGTTATCATTTAAACGGCGCAATAGAGTAATTCCTTCTTGTATTTATGTCGTCCTGGTACTTTGCAAATTGATTTTTTATTAAGTGAGTCACCTGGTGGTATCTCTTACTACTAAAAAATGCAACAAATTAAAAAAAAAATCTACAATCGTATTCCATTGCTTCAGTGAAACAGGTCGACACAAATCTGGCAACCATTGTTGATCGACAATAAATTATTGTACTAATATTATCAGATTGATTGTTTCATTAGCTGTACAAGGTCAAATCTTAGACGGCAGATATACAAAACCGTAGTCCAAACAGGCCTTTATAAGAGTTACCCCCAGAAGTGTTTTTTTTGTAACAAGGCGTTTGACCATATTCATACCAGATGGAAAGTGAAGATACCTGTTCCTTTATACTTAAAGAGTTCTATAGCGTTCCACAAACACAGAAGGCTTAGCCCTAACCAGGAAAAATAAAATACCTCGTGCTGTGGTAAATGGTAATTGTACTAACTTCTTCGTGGTGGTGGAATCAAAGCAGGTGTTTTATTTTCCTGGTCAACTCATAAATTGTTCCACAACAGTGTACTAAATGGTTTTGTATGTGTTCCAGCAATCGGCAGGACGTTGATACCGCGCTACTTCCGCAGCATATACGAAGGCGGCGTGTCGGAGTTGTACTACACGATGCGGCAGCCCAAGGAATCGTTCCACAACACCAGCATCACGCTGGACTGCGACCACTGCACGATGGTCACGCACCACGGGAAACCCATGTTCACAAAGGTACGCCACTCCTCGCCACACATACATCATTTCATCCACGAAGACGCGCCCCACTACTTTCCCTAAACGCTTACAGTACAGTACTACGATGGATAACGTAGAGGTTGGGGCTTGGACCAGTCCCCTTACTCCGCAAAACCCCCCACTGAAAAAGTGGTGGGGCGCGTCTTCGTGGATGAAATGACCTATTATAATAAGTTATTTAAAACAATCATTTGGGGAGAAAATACCACCCGAAAATGTTAGAGTGCGCAACTACAAAAGGTTTTCCATTTTAGTAATTAGTTTTTCGACAACTAATACAGTACGTTTTAATCTAAACACCGTTAATTATTTCACAAACCTAGGATGGGGTTTGTTTGTCATGAAATTCGTCAACTACCACGAAGTCGGCAGTGTTAGACTCCCATGCTTCGGAAAGCACGTAAAGCCTTCGGTTCTGCGCGTGATCTTTCTCCAAGAGGTCATGTATTGCCACCTTATCGAACTATAAGAGTGAAGGTTCGATCCCCAGGTCGGGCAAAGTGATATTGGGTGTTTCTCAGTATCAGCCCGGAGTCCGGAATTTGTGTCTGTTATGGCAATAGGCTCGTCCCTTGTCGTATCACCGGACGAAATACGCAAGACGGTGTGTGCACCTATTGCATCTTTGCCTACCGTCTTGGTAATAAAAGGCTTGACTGTACTTTAGTTTGATTTCCTCTCATGAAGGTGTGCACGGAGGGGCGGCTGATCCTGGAGTTCACGTTCGACGACCTGATGCGCATCAAGTCGTGGCACATGTCGGTGCGCGCGCACCGGGAGCTGATCCCGCGGCAGGCGGTGCACCCGCCCGACCACGCCGCGCTCGACCAGCTCGCCAAGAACATCACGCGCCAGGGCATCACCAACTCCACGCTCAACTACCTCAGGGTAAGCAACGCTGTCACCGGCCTCATATAAATTGCGCGCTAACAGCATTCTTAGAATTTAATAATATTTATAATACGTATAGAAACAATGTTAAACATTCTATTTCTATAATATATGTGGTTATTTTTTTTTTATTTTACTTGGGTTGTAATATTTGTTTTAACAGATAATGTTTCTTTTATTAATTTTGCATTGTGCATCTCTTCCTAAAGTACACATTGTTTTAACTTGCAACTAATAAACTTTAATAAGGAATAATTTAGATTTTCTAAACCAATTATTCACAAATCGCCGCATGTTCCCGAAACAGAAAGGAATTTACAAATAGTTTTTGCAATCATAAATAGCCTTAATCAGGCCTATTCCAAGAATTTGCCACGAGCGTTCACATTTAAATTAGGAAACGAGCAAGTTCATTCATAATAATCGTGCAATTAAATTATCAATCTTAAATTTTACCGCACGATATCGCCTTGCTATGCAGCATATATTATAATATCCATTGCCCAGTTATTATTTAAATGTAACCCAATCATGGACAGTAGAGATAGAGCTAATGTTGTGGTGTTGTGCAGTTGTGCGTGATACTGGAGCCGATGCAGGAGCTGATGTCGCGGCACAAGGCGTACGCGCTGTCGCCGCGCGACTGTCTCAAGACGACGCTCTTCCAGAAGTGGCAGCGGATGGTCGCGCCTCCTGGTCAGTTCTGATCGCCTAGTACATATTGTGCAAAAAATAAACAAAATAAGCTGTAAAATACATTTTTTTTATTACACTCATTTTTGCATTAGTATATTTATTGCATAGATAGATAGTAAACACTGTCCTATGTTTACAATAATATTCACAAAATATTAAATATTATTGGTGTCATATTGATCTTGTAATAAATTGAATGTCCAATATTAAAAATAGCCAGTTTCACGAGCCAACGGATTGAAAAATTTGAATTGTTTGTTGACATATATTCATTTGCATGTTTTGTGTGACAGAGTCGCAACGGCCGGCGAGCAAGCGGCGCAAGCGCAAGGGCAGCGCCGGCGCCAACGCCGCGCCCCCCGCGCCCGCCAAGAAGCGCTCCCCCGGACCCAACTTCAGCCTCGCCTCGCAGGTACACCACCATGCCTGCACAATACACACTATCTTAATAAATACATTAAACCTTCGCTCTCAAGTTTAGATTAGCAAGAAAACTTGCAAAATCCGCATTCGATTTTTTCTACGGAAACACTTTCTAGTTTGAATGCATCTGGAAGTTCTTATGCAATAAATTGCCGGAAGAACTTGCTACTCTAAACTCAGTTTTAAATTTATGACAAAACTACGCGTTACATCTCGTCAAACCATAAATTTATACGTGGATAAGGCGTTTCAAACCGCACCTCGGCAAGAAGTTCACAATCCAAAAAACAAACACAATGGCACAGATATAAGTGGAATTTACCGTGCTATATCTAATAATTACCGTTCTACCGATGTGCCCTTGCGAGCGTTTGTAATTTGATAAGGAGTGGTTCCGTTTCCGTAGCTTCCAGTAGGAGAGCATGTTCTAGCAATGAGTCAAGCCGTATGCCACAAACTACGTTTAGATCTATCGTATGCTAGGGGCCGACCTGGTAGGACATCACTGTAATGTCTATTTCTGCCGTCATGCGCTGCTATGTTCCGGTTTGAAGGACATTGTAGCCAGCTTAATTGGGCATTTCGAAGCTTAATTTTACGTCTCAAGGCGACGAGCGGAGTGGATTCATTTGTACTTTGTAATTCAAGTTCCGTGTTGGGTTGCTACTAGTTATTGTTCTTTTCGCTTACCATCAAGCGAACTGAATAGAAAAGTGAATCTAACTTTGCTCTCGTCTTAGGCTGGCTTGCACAACCTCTCACTAATGTTTTAATCATACTGATGCCTTCCTCAACTCTTAATGAAAGACAGTGACAGCACGAAGTTTTGAACATGTTAAGTCGTTGTGCAAGCCAGTCTTAAACTTTAACATGGAACGTAACTGAGTACCGAGTTATTTATTTATTTAATAATAGACACACCAACGATTTATCACAGAAAAATACAAATGAAATCCACAATATAAGGTACTTATACTAGATGACAAATCTTTACAGGTGTATACAACACTATTGGCTAAATATTTTTTTGTATAACAGATAATAGAAATCACATATAAATTATCATTTATACAATAATTGCAAACTTAAAATCTTTTATTTTTTTATTATTTATCTAAATCCGCATTGCAACATTTGGCTCGGCTCACCTCTCATGTGCGAGGTATTCCGATAGCCTACGCGATATATGAAACAATTTTGAAACTTCAATCTTCAAAAACTGTATGCCTTCAATGGATCCCGTCTCATATTCACTTGGAAGATAATGATAATGTCGATAGACTAGCCAAACAAGCATGTGTTGATGGAGTTCCCTTTGATATTATGCCACTTTACTCAGATTATTTTAAGATTGCTAAAAGACGATGTTTTGAATTGTGGCAAGAGTATTTTGATAAAAGGTCTAGAGAAAAAGGAATTTGGTATCGAACTATCCAACCAGAGATCTCTAGAGTTCCGTGGATTAATTGTGATCTGAATAAGAACTTGATTACCATAGCTCTAAAGTTGCGTTCCGGACACATTCCATCGAATAAGTTTTCTTTTTTAATGAAAAAAGTTTTATCGCCAAATTGTAATGACTGTGGAGTAATAGACGATGTGTATCATATCTTGATGGAGTGCGTCCGAAATGAAGTAACCAGAAATAATGTCCTAATCAAATCATACGATATTGGATTATGCAACACTATTCTCGCCGATCCACTGTCCGATAGAGCTAAAGCAATATATAAGCTAGTTTTAAGTTAAAGTCATTGTATATATCCAAAGTTCTTTTATTAGGCGATATAGTCGCTGAGCGACAAAGCCTTTAAATAAATAAAAAAAGATCTTTTATTATCATGTATACGTTGTCCCCAGGACGTGATGGTGGTGGGCGAGCCGTCGCTTATGGGCGGCGAGTTCGGCGACGAGGACGAGCGGCTGATCACGCGGCTCGAGAACACGCAGTACGAAGGCGACGGCGTGGAGTGGAGCGCGCCGCCGCCCGCCTCGCCCGCCAAGACGCCGCCCGGCACGCACTGACACCACTCTCCACAGAATATATAAATAAATAAATATAGGCCTTTACGGATAAATTATACATGATTGTTTTATTTGTTGCTTTGCGAAGCGGCTCCGATCGCGTGGATTTATCAGTAACAAAACGTAGGTCTTTCTCAGGGGTGAACTATCCCAAGTTTAATCGAAATCCGTTAGTAGTTTTTGAGGTTATCGCAATAAAAGTAGCCTTTAGCACTCAAGAATAATGTAGGTTCTTATTAGTGAAAGTTTTTTCGAAATCAGTTTATTAGTTCCAGACACATCTTGAAACACATAAACTTGTCGTCTTTAAAATTAAACTAGGTGTTTTACGGATTTTATCGCGGATTTTATTTTTATATTATAATTTTCTCCCGATGTTTCGAAGACTGCAGCCTTCGTAGTCACGGGGCAGTCTGAGGTGTTGGTCATCCGCAAAGTGAAAGTTACAATATGTACCTACATTATAAATTATAAATATTAATAAATATAAAAACTGGTGTATGTAAAATACGAAAAATAGTTTAATTTTAATGTCTAACATTCGCGTAAACATATTAAGAAATCATTATTGTCTTTATAATATTACTATGGATAAAAAAGGAATTATGGATGTACTACCTTGTACATTCTACTCTCTCGAGCAAACGACCTTAGCATTCGTTCCATGCATTTACGGCGGGAATATGCAGGTTTACGAATAATTTATTTAAAAAAAAAAACATTTTGATCTTTTTGCAAATTATATAGGTACTACCTAAATATTCCTTTTAAATTGTGTATTTAATAATATCGGTTGCAAATTATAATGAAGATACTTTAGGAGATGCACAGAATCAATAATTATTTAATGACCTTTTTGTTATGAAATTACAGACTATCTACATTAGGTAATATATTATAAAGATATTATGATGTCTAATTGTTTTTATATGCATTTTAAATTACGAGTAGATAGCTGCCAAAAATTAAATAAGCGCGCCGCTTTGCTAGGGGGAGTACCCTAAGACCCAAGCGACGAAATCGCCGTCCGAGCAGCGGCACCGTGTGCTGTTTTATGTCAACAAAAACTATTGAGCGAGACAGATATACGGGGGAATACGAAGACTGCTTGACACCTCAGATGTTATTATTACATAGATACGTTGTCCGAGCTCAATACTGGCAAGACAAAAGCAATAGTCTAAGATCCCGCTGCAGAATTAGTGCGCTCATCGAGTATATGTTAAAAACTACATTCTTACACATATTTATGCTTAGAAGAATATATATCTACTAGGTTGCCTATTAAAACTTGGCCGCAAATATTTTTAATTAAATTATTGTTAATTGATTTTTGGAAAACATTTCATTCATTTGTTTTTCAAATAAAATATCGTCCACTTCATGACAATACACATAAAGACTCTGAAAAACCACGGTTGCCGTTGCGCACTTGGCCGCACCTCTTCGCAGCCAGGTGTAAACAGGTATGACTATGATACATTTACTCGTTCATAATGTATATTTATTAGCTATACATCAAATTAAAGCTGAATTTTTTCTGTTGATCATGATACACGGTTGCCTAATTAAATCTGGCCGCAAATAAGGGTTGCCGACTCTTAAAATATGATAAATATTGAAGGTAGAGTGAAAGAGAGCTAGCGCGTTATATTACCAGTCAGAAAAGGATAACATACATAGCATGTAGTACATAATAAGGTTATATTCCCGTGACACACGTCATGTAGCTGTCATGTTTGCCGGCAAACATTCCGATGCTAAATGGGTTATTAAACTTCGAATAAAATTCATGAAGATGAAGGCGTGTTTTCTGTGTGAGAAAAATGCAATGTACTTGACTTTGATGATGCATCATTCAAAAAGTGTTTGCTAATGTTATTATTTCGTCGTAAAAAAAAATATAAATACAATTATATTATATTAACAATTGAATCTACCTATGACTTTGGATATCATACAGCGTGTCTTAAAAAAATTACAGTTTTAAAGCATAAAGATACAGAAGAATTCGGAGATTTCTGCAAAACACAAACCGTAAGTAAAATTTCAATTGAACTTAAAAATAATGTAGGTTATAGTTATGATATAAAATTAAATTAAATTTTTGAGTTACTTAAATGCTTCATTTATATGTAATAAGTTATTGAATACTTGAATAAAATATAATATTTACTCAAACAGTACTTGCACAATAAAATTTTATTTTACGTGAGTAACCCTAATTTTATTTTTAATGGATAGTAATTTATTGTGGTAATTTTTACATTTATCATTTTGAGAAGACTTTTTTGGAGTATTTATTAAGTTGTATCTACTATTGTTTTAACTGGTGGTTGAGAACACGATCGTCAGGCGTATGCGCAATGGCTCAAAAGTGTCGTACAGCTAGTACTCGCTATCCTTTTCTGACTGGTAATATTACGCGCTAGCTCTCTTCCACTCTACCTTCAATATTTATCATTTTTAAGAGTCGGCAACCCTTATTTGCGGCTAGATTTAATTAGGCAACCGTGTATCATGATCAACTTAAAAAATTCAACTTTAATTTGATGTATAGCTAATAAATATACATTATGAACGAGTAAATGTATCATAGTCATACCTGCTTACACCTGGCTGCGAAGAGGTGCGGCCAAGTGCGCAACGGCAACCGTGGTTTTCAGGGTCTTTATGTGTATTGTCATGAAGTGGACGCTATTTTATTTGAAAAACAAATGAATGAAATGTTTTCCGAAAAATCAATTAACAATAATTTAATTAAAAATATTTGCGGCCAAGTTTTAATAGGCAACCTAGTAGATATATATTCTTCTAAGCATAAATATGTGTAAGAATGTAGTTTTTAACATGTACTCGATGAGTGCACTAATTCTGCAGTGGGATCTCGTACTACAAGGTAATTGCCCGACATTCACTTAGTCAACCTCCAACCACTGTCGCGGCTAGTCGGGTAACGGGTTACTAACTTTTTATATTTTTATAAATAAAATGCCTTCATGTGTTTTTAGACGATGTACAAATTATACTCCAATTGTGAATGAAAAAACGTTTCATTTCATACGTTAGTAATGAGTATACACTATGTAACTTATTTAAATAATAAATGCATTTTATTCGATTGTCGTGGCGACGGGGCGGTCGACGCTCGGGCCTACTCGGGCTCAATCAGGCCGTATCAATGCGAGCTGCTAAGACTGTACGGGTATGTGACTATACTAAATATGGCGTTGTTTTTATGTGCCACTTTGTTAGTCTATGACGCGTCTATTTGTAAAACGGCATTGGCTGACACAGAGCATTGTGGATAGTACCATGATCGCAACAGCAACAGCAGCAACTAACAACACAATTATTGCGTGCCACTTTTCCTGCGTCATCTCATGTTACACTGATAGACTGATATTGATAAAAAAAATATCCCTTCCCGTTGAATCCGAGGCGCGGCAGTAGTATCGTACCACAACTACGTAAGCGAGGACTTCAAAAGGACGATTATTCATTATGTTAATCGGTATCTATATATCAAATATTAATACGCGAGGATAAAACTGAATCCCTTTTAGCACATTGCGCGCACGTAGGAGTGAGATTTGGTATAATTAAAGTACATATAGAGAAATGCAAAAAAATATATATATCATATTTGTTACAAATACATCAACATTCAGATTCAAATATAATTAATTTCGTCGGATTTACATATCGCACACCTAGATCAAAGAGAGCTAATTCTAAAATCTCCATTTTTATTTATGCATACCATCCAATTCCATAACTCACTAACTAGCGACCAATAAAACAAATTCAAAAATAGTTCTACTATTCATCGATAGTCGACGCTAGAAGCATCTTTTGTTAAACGAGCGAGCCCCGCTCCTCCCTCACCAAAAGTAGGAATATTGCTATTTGCAGTTAATAATATTACATGAGGAGTGCACAATCATATGATTTCAGCTCCTAAAACATATTTCTTCTAATTGCTTTTAACTCGTTTAAAAAGCAATAGTCAATACAAAAAATACTTGTAGCGTACAGGGATATGATAATCAGTTTTTCACCTTTTTTGGATAAAGCGATTTTTTGAAGAGTTAATCGCGGTTTAGATCTAGGTGTGCGATATATGAAAACATTGGGACATAAGAGCTCCTGTAAAAATATATAGAAAATTAAAAGCCAATATCTATAAATCAAAGCCTTTTTTTAAGTTCGTTGACCTGCAACATACTTGATGATAAACCACTCTACATTTTAAAATTAGCTAAAAAGTAATATTGTTTTATATAAACTGAACGCATCGGAACCGCGTTGGTATTTTGAGCACACGTCGCTGCTGACGTTTTGTTGGTGCGTTCAAAAGTTCAAATTGTAAATTAGATTCTACCAAACTATATTTAGGTAAAAAGAATATATTTCATATTATGCAGTAAATTATATAAACGTATATCAAATTTAAAAAGATAAACAAAATAGGCATCATAAGGATTTCATCTATGATTTATTTATCGCTATCAAAATATTAAATGTTTATATACATTACAGAAAAAAAAATCCGAACAATCTCAGCTAGATAGAGTTTCGGAACATATCAATACGTGGTTGGTGAGAGGGTAACAGTGAATTTAGTTTTATAAATTAAAATAGTAATTTCTCGTCGCAAGACCAGACTAAAATAAATCAAAATGGTCACAAAATATATTGTTTCGTTATTCGCCGTCGCCTTCATCAGCGGAGTCGTTGGAGAAAGTTGCCAAAATCCAAAAGTAGAGGCTACATCTTTTACAAGTTTAGACGCCACAGTCGTGACACAAATAGCATATATAACTGAATTTACACTGTCTTGTGACAACCCACTTCCCGAAAACTATGCATTGTACGCTGAAGTTGATGGAAAATCACTGTCCGCGGCCCGCATAGGCCCGAACAAGTATCAAGTAAGTATAACCTTAATTCTTTCTTCTATTTCTAGTCTTCTCTAGGATTTTGATGAAACGTGGCGAACAGAAGAATATATAAATATTACTTATTGGACCAGATTGTTAAGATATGTCGCAATTTTTTATATGTTGGCATTGCACCAGATATACTAATTTATTTCACTAACAAACATTTTTTTGTGTGGTTTTCTAAGTATTTTGTATTTAAACTACATGATAAGGTTAGAATCATATCTCCGTCTATTATAGACAATACTGATAATTTTCTCTCTTATCCCAATGCACATTTGTTGATTAATATAAACTGTTGAAACATCTTAATGTTTAATTTGTACCCATATGGAGATTTGTTCCAGTCAGGTAAACATATTAGGTACCATACGATTGCTAAGCAAGTCTATAAAGCAATACTTTGAAACTTGGAACTCAACCAAACAATATTTGTAGGTATCGTGGACAGAGGAGCCGGCTAAGGCGCGCTCTGGCGTACACGAGGTCCACGTACTTGACGAGGAAGGCTGGGCATCGCTGCGCCGCGCGCGCCGCTCCGACCCCGCTGCCACCGTCGCGCCTCTTCTCGCTATCCAGCTCCACCACCCTGGCAGTAAGTTTTCATTACCCTCATCAAGTATAAGACGGAGAAAGGGTATCAGATTTATAGATACCTATTTTATAGAACCAACTCCATGAGAGCAGATTATCAAAACAAAATAGATATCTAGCAGTGGCGAAGCGTCCATACAACCTGATTTCTCCCGGCTACCCTTTTACTTTTATTTACGTTGGTCTTGGATTTTCATTAAATTGGCCGCAATATGGTAACTAAGGCATTTTTTTGCCTTGGGTTACCTTTTAAAAAATTTTACTCTTCGCCATTGATATTTAGACTACACTAAATTATGCCATTTGCAATTAATTTTCAGTGTTGTGGGAACTAAAGAACCCAATAGTTTTCTCTTAGACCTCTATTTTAATGTGAGGTTGGATATGTAATAATTTGTAATATTAACACAAATAAACCAACAATGTTATACATTACAATGTATTCCCATATAAAATCAGCATAATGTCTAATAAGATCTATTGTAGATTTGCATTCACCCACACTATTGTTATCAACACCAGCAGGCCATACTAAACTGTAATAGACAAATTCCTGCCGCATCACATAAATGTGTTAAATGACTAGCTCATATAGAAATGTCACATTGTCAGCATCCGACTAGGGCTTTGCTGCACTGAAAATGTAAACATTTGAAATAGACTGTATGGCATTGAAATAAAACTATTTTTCAATAACATTATCATCATCATCATCATATCAGCCACAGGAAGTTCACTGCTGAACATAGGCCTCCCCCAAACACTTTTCAATAACACTTTAATGTAATTATGTAACATTGGCATAAATATAAGAAATCATTATGTAGACTACATAGGTGATATTTGGTATAAATTGAGAAAAATAATTTACAGTGACAGACATGATAGTACTGTTTTCATACAGTTATATGTAAGGAATGCAAAAAGATAATTTAAAAGTTCTTTTGGCAAGTCAATTTGGTATTTACATCTACATTAAATTGTCTTTTCCAGGTTACTCTGGGCCGTGGGTGAACTCCGAAGTGCTGGCCACCGCCATCTCGATCCTGGTGGCGTACACGGCTCTCCGCAACAAGAGCAAAATCTTAGCGTAATCCTTGTTTAGTTTTATGTTAATTTAATAAAGTTTCTATTTAAATTGTTTCCTTTGTTTTTCTCATTTTCATGTATTTTTTCTGTTGAATAGTGTTGATAAAATGCTTATTGAGTAGCTATGATTTCAAATATCCATATCAAACTACTGTATGAAAAAGTAATCCGACCGTATTTAGCGTTTGGCGATATTTAATTTTTGAACAATAGAATGTGAAAATGAACAAGCGGCACGTCTTACTGTAAGCTATGGTTAGTGCCGTAACTCCGCCTGGCAATGAATTGCCAGCCAAGCAAACTGTGAGATATTATAATTTTGATTAGAAATATACCTATTCTGACTCTTCACACCTCATATCGTACAATTGGCCAACTACAATAAATGTTGAGGCTAATGTAGGAATGTGTCGTGCTAACAAAACTTATTTTCCTTTCTTAATACAAAACAATCTACGTATAATGAAACGTAATGTAATACGGACATATTAAAAAGTCTTCCTATTTACCGTGATGTTATGTCATCAATGTCTTTATAATTATGCCGTTTAATATAGTAGATATCAGCTGATAAAGTTTAGAGGTTATGTTTTGACGAAAATTGTCACAAATAAAACATATTTAATCTTCTAAAATGACCATTAAACCGAGAGAAAAAGTTGCCGACGGTGATGATGACCCTGTGGAATCTATGCTAAAGAAAACTGGATGTCTTGAACTTCATTACAAAGTGCAGGTACCCATACTTTTTAAATGAATGGACAGAAAGCTTGAAATTGTACTTATTACAAATAATTATAATAATGTAAATATTATAATACTGATTTCTGAATGTTTTTTTTATACAATGACTGATTTTAACCTTTTTATTGCAGGAGTGCATTGCCGAGACCAAGGATTGGAGAAAATGCCAGGATGTAGTAAATAGTTTTAAGGATTGCATCGAAAAGCACAAGCAAGAAGAAATGTCGAGAATAAAGAGTTAATAGTTTACGCATTTGATTCATGTAATTTAGATTTTATTGTGCTGTGTACCTAACTACTTTAGTTTACTAAGTAAATTATTGTTTACGAAGTTTGTTATTCAAAATGAACAATATAATTTATTAAAACATAAAATAAATTTAGTTTTTTTTAAATATCTTCTTTTAAATGTCATTGTTTATACATATAGCTTAACAATATTTAAACATTATTTTTATTAAACACTTCACTAAGTGTAGTCTACTACATTATAGCAGTTATAGGAAAATGCTGACTCCGATTACTGTATTAAAATTAAAAGAATGTAAATGTTGGTACATAATAATATATATTATATAAGTTCGTAAAAAAATATTAAGTTTTATAAGTGTAACGTATTCATAAAACTTAAAAGATACTTTCAATGAACAAATGTCAGTTGCAAATGACATTTCGAGCTGCATTTTAAAAACAAACCAAGAAGAAAGAGGTTAGAAAAATGTTTAGAAAATTAAGATACTCTAATATTTCATGTTTTTACTCGAATTATACCACTAGAGTTGCCATCGATCCTACATTAAAGGAGAACTTTGATTCAAAGGAATTCAAACCTCGAAAACATCCTGGCACAAATCGGGTTAAGATCGCCACTGTGCCACTCGACATTCAAAAAGCAATAAAAATTATCCTTGAAGATAATGGAGCCAAAGCCATGTACCAGGAAGGAGTGAACTTGAGCAACTACCTACGCTCCCGTAAACTGCCTCCAGAAGAAGGTGAAATCGACGAAAAAGCAGCGAAAATTCACCAAACGATATCACAACGAACCTTTTCAAAAATTAACAAAGAACTAACGCCTTCTGAACTCGAGAATCTTAATAAAACTGTACAAAATAAAGTGTTTAATATATTGAAGAAAAATGTGTACCGATGGGGCAATGTAAATTATGACAAAGCTACCTGTCTCCAATACTTAATGGTGAGAGCTGCTCCCGAGTATGCTATCCTGGTACGTGTTTTGGATGAAATAAGTAAACTCAACCCTGATTACAAGCCGCGAAGCTTCTTCGACTTTGGTTCAGGAGTGGGGACAGGGACATGGGCTGTGAACACATATTGGAAGAATGAAATATATGAATATTTTTGTGTGGACACTTCTTCAGACATGCATGACTTGTCCCGACTCATACTGTGCAAAGGCAAAGATAATGTAGAGATGCCATATAAAGGTATTTTTTCATAAAGCTTTATGTATTATTAACAGTTAAGAACAATTCTTTATAAAAAAAATTACAATAATTCATACTTAGATTTTATATGAAACTTGAATATTTTTTATTATATATCTTAATAGTTTATTTAATGTTATAGATATGTTTTTAATAAACTTGCTAGCATTCCAATGTACTCTGGACGCTAATTGTTTTTAATGATGTTGTATAATAGGATCTAAATTTATGTAACCATAGAAACCTTTTTCTAATGGTGGTGAAAAGGGCTTCTGAGTGATCACACGGCACACCACAATACAGGTCTACCTAGTGTGAGGACCATTGTCAATATATTTATTAATTTTGTACATTGTGTAAAATTCATACTTTGCATATTCATTTGTATAGCAAAATTCTTTGAGTGAAATAAATATTTTTCATTGCAGGTTATTTCCAACGACAATTCCTTCCAGCATCCTCAGATCTCAAATACAGTATAGTATTATCAGCATACTCATTATTTGAGTTGCCAAGCATGAAGTCTAGGTTGGAGACCGTGCAGAAACTATGGAACAAAACAGAAGACTACTTGATAATTATTGAACACGGCAGTAATGCAGGTTTTCAAATTGTGAACGAAGCAAGGGAATTTGTTCTAAACTTACCAGAGGGAAGTAACAAAGGCTATGCATACTCTCCTTGCCCGAATGACAATGTCTGTCCAAGGTATATGGAGCATGAGACACCGTGCAACTTCCTTATGAAGTACGAATCACTGCCATTTCCCTCCAAAAGTGATATTTCTGCAGAACTATTCTCATATGTGATCTTGAAGAAAGGTACTCGACCGCCAGACGATCCACAGTGGCCGAGAATAGTCAGAGCTCCTATAGTAAGGTCTGGCCACACTATTTGTAGATTGTGTACTGCGCAGGGAGAATTGAAGGAAATTATATTTTCAAAGGCCAAATTTGATCAAACCACATACAGATGCGCGCGATCAAGTAATTGGGGAGATGTATTACCCGTTAAATAAAAGTATTGTATAGTTAATATTGTTTTATTGTAACATAGTTGCACGTGACTACGTCTACGGGAAGTATTTGCGAAATGAAACTGAAATATAGGGCTTGTTCAAACGCGGATTCAGCTTTGGCGCCAGGGGGGTCACATAGTCGTGATCAACAAGGTGTTATAATTTAATTTAATTTTGATAATAATAGATACAAGAAGTAGGCATTTTATTAATAATGTGTTTGCTGTCAAACAAAGTATTATATTAATTATTGATAGTAATTAAATAAAATCTATATTCTGACAAAAAATATATAAAAACATTATGTTGAATAATATTAATTAGTGGTTTACTGGACCCAGCCCGAGGTGGGGGTCATGACCCCCACGACCTCCTGGATGCGCCCTTGGGCTTATAAGTAATATCTATAGTTTGTTTTCTCCCGAGACCGACATACCCGCTACAGCTAATGTGAAAATATTGAAAAGTACATGATTTTAGTATTTAAGTAATAGACCCTGCGGCCGTACCTATTAATCTATCTGTTAATAAAACCACTATGACGGATCACTGTTATTTAATTTGATATCTTAAACATAAACTTAAAGAACTACATTATTATGGTTGCTCGCCGGCAGCCCGTGACAGGAAGAAGGAAGTGGAGGCGTGTTGCCACAAAAACAAATTAAATTACATATTAACAAATGTTACCCTAAACAAATATAAATGTACCCATTCAACATGCCTCCTTACATTTATATTTTTAACTAAATCATATCATACACTACTCATATCAAGACAATAGCTCTATAAACATTACCTTCAGTATAACATATTAATTGTAACTTATTTTTTTTTTTGTTTTTTTTTTTTTTTTTATATTACAATTATCATCTTTCAATTTAAACCAATATTTATCTCAACATAATATCCATCTGAAAGATAAATTACTTTTACAACAACTTTAACATATCTCTAAATTTATTAAATTTATTACTTCCCAATGGTTTTGTTAAAATGTCAGCTATATTTTGATCAGATGCAATTTTTATAACATCAATTAAACCAATTTTAACACTTTCATGAACAAAATGATAATGAACTTCAATATGTTTTGAATTTTTGTGAAATTTCCGTATTTAGCAATAATTTGAGCTCCAATATTATCTTCATATATTTTTACAGGTTTACAATCTTTCTGACAAATCTCATTAATTAAACAAACTATAAATTTAATTTCAGTAACAGCTTCTGACAGCGCAATGTATTCAGCAAATGTAGATGACTTTGTTACACAATTTTGTTTCTTTGATTTCCAAAATATTACATTCCCAAACAGTCTAATTACAAATCCTGTTGTTGATTTCCTACTGACAATATCTCCTGCAAAATCTGCATCTACATAACAATCTAACATATCAGAATTTATATTCATGTTATAAATTAATTTTATATGTTTTGTTAAGTAAAGATATTTAAGTACTCGCAAAGCATATTTAAAATGTGTCTCATTATAGCAATTTTGGAATCTACTCAAATAATTAACACTGAACGATATATCTGGTCTTGTACCTGAACTAATATATAAAAGTGCTCCAATTAAATTTCTATATTTTACATTCTCATTTATATTACAGTTTTCTAGTTTAAGATTTACTTCCATTGGTGTAGTATATAACTTTGTATTTATTATATTATAACGCTTAGCTAATGATTCTATATATGATTCCTGACTCAGTGTCATGGTCTTATTCTTTTATAATCATAATCAATATGTATTCCAATGTATTCTTTAACTTTACCCATATCCTTCATAGTAAATTTACTTAACAGTTTGTTTTTAATATTACTCATTACCTTTTCATCTTTACAACATATTAACAAATCATCAACATATAACAAAATGTATACACTCACATTAGTATCCAATTTAAAATATAAACAAAAGTCATATTTACTTCTCTGAAATCCAAGACTAGTTAAAAACTTATTGACACATTCATACCAAGCCCGAGGGCTTTCTTTTAAACCATATAATGTTTTATTTAATTTATAAACTCTATCAGTGCCATCATCATAACCAATTGGCTGGTTTACATAAACTTCAGATAAAATTTTACCATTTAAAAAAGCAGTTTCAACATCCATCTGATGTATATTAAGATTATTTTGACAACAATAAGACAATAACAATTTTAAAGTTTGCATTTTAGCAACGGGTGAATATATATCATCAATAAAATCTTTTTGTTGAAAACCTCTTACTACTAACCTAGCTTTAAATTTATTTTCGGCTTTCTTTCTGTATATCCATTTCACATCTAAAGGCTGTTTGTCTGCTGGTTTACTTACAAGTCTCCAGGTCTCATGTTTTGCCAAACTGTTCATCTCACGATTCATAGCCTCAGTCCATTCTTTTGCTTCATCGCTAGTTATTGCCTCCTGAAAATTATCTGGAATCATAGCATCACAATAGTTAACAGTTATACAATAATAACCAAATTCTTCATCAAACCGAGTTGGTGGCTTGATTTTACGCCGATTTCTTGTTTCAATTACTTTATTATCATCATAACTTTCATTTGTTTCAGCATTCAAATCTTCATTAATTTTCTCATTATTTTCTTCTGCATTAGTCTCTTTCTTCTCTTCTATAATTTTCTCTTCCAATTTATTCGGCTGGCTATTACTTTTATCATTTTTTCTCTTCTCTATTATCATCGGAGACCAATACACATTACATCATCTTCAATTATATCACAATGTCTTGCTACAACTATTCTATTGTTTATTAATACTCTATATCCAACATCTGTATAGCCCATTAGTATGCCAAGCTCGGCTTTCCTGTCCCATTTACATTTTCTCTTTTCCTCTGGTGTTCTAACAAATACTTTACTTCCATATATCCTTAAATTTTCAATGCTTGGCCTTTGTTTGAAAAATATCTCATAAGGGCGTCTTCCTTTCTATAGTGCCATTTGTTAATGTTCTATTCTTTAAATAAGCTGCGGCCATAACCACTTCAGGCCAAAATCTTTTATGCACTTTTGCCTCTGCCAATAGACATCTTGACATATCCATTATTGATCTATTGAACCTCTCTGCTGTGCCATTTAATTCATGCACATATGGCGGACAAGATTTAATCATAATTCCCTTTGATCTTGCAAAGTCAAACACTCTTTTATTAATGTATTCCTTTCCATTATCACATCTCAATTCTTTAATATTTTTCCCAGTTAAATTTTGTATCTCATTAACATACTGCATTAAACAATTATATACTTTATCTTTTGACGGAATACAATAAACTTTTGCCAACTTACTATAGTCATCTATAAAACTTAAGAAATATTTTTCACCATTAAAACCTGTAGTTCTGTGTGGCCCATTTAAATCTGTGTGTACAATTTCTAATATATCCTGTGCTCGTTTTCTATTATTTTTAAATGGCAAGTTATGCATTTTATTTTCAATACATATAGCACATTTCATGTACTTACATTCAATCTCCTTTGGTAATCCTTTCAATAATTCACTTGTACACATAGTATTCAAATTGTTAAAGTTTATATGACCAAGCATCCTATGTAATTTCTCCTTCACTGTCATACTTGATTTCTTCACTAAATTAGCATGTAATGTACTTGCATTTATATAACCTTTTAATTTATACAGTCTATCTTCTTTCACTGCTATAGCTATAATAGTTCCATAGACGTTATATATTTTTGATTGTCGTCCCCTGGAAACAATTTTATGATTGTCTGTAATCTTTGAATAGCTCAATAAATTTGCTTTCATCTCTTTGACATAGAAAACATTGTTCAAAACAACTTCAGACTTTTTCCATAGACCATAAAATAAGTTTGTATTTTTCCGACCTTTGTAGCTTCTAATATTCTTCCATCACCAACTTTTACTTTAATAGGTTGTTGTAATATTTCACATGAATGATAGTACTCATCAGTATTAATTATATGATCTGTACAACCACTATCTAATAACCAAGTTAAGTGGCCAGACTGCTCAATATTATATATTTTACTTGAAGTTGAAACATTATTATTCTCAATAGTTGCAAGGAAATTATTACCACCACTCTCATTACTGGATTTATTATTATAAGTTCTTCCTCTAATATTTCTTGAATTATAATATGATCCACGTTGATGTCCACGATTATTATTAAATCTAATAAATCCATTTCCTCTACCACTGTTAACATTTCTGTGTCGACAATCTCTTTGCATGTGGCCAGGTTTTCCACAGGTAAAACATTTAAAGTTTTTATTAGGTGATGCAGAACTACTAGTGTGAGCTTTAAAAACATTTGAGTTGTCGCGTGATGGTTCATTACATTTTTCAGGTTCTTTATCCAATGATTTTAACATAATTTTACTTTTCAAATAATCTACAGTTCTGTCTTTTTCTGGTAAAACGTCTATTAGATCTCCAATATGACTGTAATTACGAGGTAAGGCCTTTAACATATAATTTAATTTTTCTTGTTCACTTACCGTCGCGCCGGCTTGTTTTAACTGATTTATTGATTTCTCAAAGTCGTCAAAAATACACTTACTTGCGAATAGTTCGATAATTTTATTGCTTCTACATTGTTGCGACATATAATCTGTAGTGCCGATGATTTCTGCAGGTACATTTCATCGAATTTTGCCAATATTTTGCATGCGGAATCTAAGTCGCATATATATTCGAGTTGCTTGTTGCTTATTGCACTATAAATGTAGTTCGTTGCCTGGATATCCATCTCTTCCCACTTTGCAACATCATCCGAATCATTTTTGATTCGTATGGCAGCTTTCTTTACATTTCTTAAACTCCAAAAACTTAAGTATACGTATTTTCCAGCTACTATAATCCGATCCGTCGAATATTGGAATAACTGCGTCATTGCATTTAGTAAACGCCATTTTTGCTTATTGCATATATAGCACGTTTCCACTTTATTTGCGAAAATATCTTCTTTTCTTCTTTGTATTTGCAGGCAACCACGCTCTGCTACCATGTTAATAAAACCACTATGACGGATCACTGTTATTTAATTTGATATCTTAAACATAAACTTAAAGAACTACATTATTATGGTTGCTCGCCGGCAGCCCGTGACAGGAAGAAGGAAGTGGAGGCGTGTTGCCACAAAAACAAATTAAATTACATATTAACAAATGTTACCCTAAACAAATATAAATGTACCCATTCAACACTATCCAGTCGGACTCGCATTGGATTCGCAATCTACCTAAATTATAGTGTCGGAGGGTCCATACAACCAAGTTCCTGCCGGCTTCACTTTATGTAGAACTAGCGACCCGCCCCGGTTTCGCACGTGTGCAATGCTGACTATTTAATGGATGTTATTATTATACATATAAACCTTCCTCTTGAATCACTCTATTAAAAAAAAACCGCATCAAAATCCGTTGCGTAGTTTTAAAGATTTAAGCATACATAGGGACAGAAAAAACGACTTTGTTTTATACTATGTAGTGATGTAATTATCAGAACGATTTGCACACCGCATTCATGTATATTAGTACCTATATGTTGTGTCGGGTTACATTTCAGAAAATTTCGTTTTTCGCCTCAGCTAAATAGTTATAATATTCTCCTTAAGTTTATAGCTTAAGGTCCATTTTCATACATTTTGTTTCACCTTTAATCTGGGTAACTAAACAAGTATTGACAAGTAAAGAATTTAAATTCACGTCTAGTTAGTGATTAGTTCTCGCAGTTGAAAGAAAAACGTAAAAATAATTAATGTGCATGGATATTTCGGCCTTTAAAATTTAATATGACGAAATTTAAATTCTTTACTTGCCAATACTTGTTTAGTTACCCAGTTAAAGGTAAAACAAAATGTATGAAAAATGGACCTTAAGCTATAACCTTAAAGCTATGTGGTTACATATATGTTTTATGTTGAGTCGAGCACCCTTTCGGAAAATTACACCTTTCGCCCCTGTTAAATATGTAGTTATAATATTCTCTTAATTTAAGCTATAACGTTCAATATCAGCGGAGATTAGGAGAGTACGCAAGGGATAATATAGTTCTTGCATAATACGCAGCTACTCTCAAAACAAACACACATCACGCATTTATCACCGAAGAGATATTTAGAAGCGCAAACAAGGCACCCACTGTTCGCCAAGTGTGTTCCGTCCCATGATGTAATAAGGGGCGAGCCTATTGAAATATCGGGCACAAATTCTAGACTCCGGGCTGATACTGAGCATAAAAACCCAATATCACTTTGCCCGACCCGGGATTCGAACCCGGGATATCAGAGCGCTGCCGTACTGCACAGCTACTCTCTATAGTCTATCCCCCTTATTCGTAGACGTTATTTATTTAAGGACGGCGCATTGCTGTGGTAACAAGTCTGTTTCTCAGCTTTGTTTATCTGACGACTTGCTGTTTGTTCAGTTTTGTTTATCTGACAGCCAACTAGATTCAAGTTGTATCTCAATATTAGCCAATCACAGCGGCCCTATGTCTACGCACTGCGAAGGCTACCATGCCGTCAGCACTGAGGAACAGACTTGTTATCACAGCAATGGTTGGTCCTTAGATAAAAAACGTCTATGAATAAGGGGGTAAATCTTATCTATAATAGTTCTATAAGAAGACAATGTAACATGAACGGAGAGGGATCAGATTCACGACTAAAGTGACGGCTTTACGCGCTTTCCGAGATATGGCTTTTACCACCGCAAACATCCTGGCTGCAACAGAGTCATTTCATGATAGAAAAAGTCAGTCACAATTTTTTGTCTGACATGATTCGAACCCGGGACTTTTAGGTTTATCCAGCGTTACTGACAACTACTGTGACAATCAAGATTATTGGAAATGAGCTATTACGTAATCTAGGTATGTATGGATAATAAATTATAATCAATATAAATTAACAATGTTATCGCATGGCAAGTTGCTTATGTAGTACCTATGTACATTTAAAACTTTGAGTAGGTATGGGTAATATCAGTACTAGACTATTTCTTAAAATAAATGCAACAAAAGTTTTTTACGTATTTTTCTAACATTCTTTGTATAATAATTTAATAGAACGAATGTATTAAGACAAAAAAATACAGATGAAGCGAAATTAAAGCATTTTTGATTCGCAGTACATTTATTTTCAGAAATACAACAGTCTTACATCATTGTGCTAAAGTTTTAAAATTACATAGTTCCGCAGAAGATTCATTATAAAACGGAAAATTTTTTGCTCGCACTAGCTTATATCATTATTTACACTTTTCAAAATTGGTCATAAGATAAACGATGACTCACAAATTTTTAGGCATTACCTGTGATGTTAGGCAACATTTGACGCGAAACATGCCGAAGCATTTCACATGGAAGTAAATAAAAAAATGGCGGGAACCTCACCCCCATCCTGCTCTATTATTTATTCATTAACCTCTTTGGTATTTTTGAAATGTACACACATGAATTTGATTTAGAATTTTGTAGTGTTATTTATAGGTATATCCAGGGGCGGCTTTAGATGCCTGGACGTTACGGGCAAAATTTTTCTAGCAATTTTATTTTTTAGGTCACAATACTATTTTCTGAGCAAAACCTATATTGGGTCAAATGCATAGGATGTGAGTCTGTAGCGTCTCATAGGCCAGGACCTAGAGCCCCAGTGACAGAACTAATTTCAATCATTGGTATATTTTAAGATATCCATATATCGAACTTTGGTACGTTTTCGTGTGCGGGTTAGCACTTGCGTGGTTTATACAAAATGAGAATATTATAGCAATTTACCACTAACATTTGTTCTCGAAGTGATTACGAAAAAAAAAATAATTTACCTATAAAATCAGATTGTTGCGACTTTACAAATTATGCAAGTTGTTTGGGTCACCAAATTGGAAAGCACTTCCTAATAACTATTTATTTCTAACCAACTTTTGCACGTGGCTTCGATCGCGCGGAAATGTTTTCCGGGATTATAGTCCCGCTATATATTTTCCCGGGATAGAAACTATCTCCATATCAAATTTCATCGAAATTTGTTGGGTAGTTTTTGAGTTATCGCGTTCAGACAGGTGGAATGTGCAGCCAGGCATGGTTTAAAATATTTTTAAACCTTTTAAAGAGGAACAATTTCGTCATGAATGATTTAAAAAAAGAAATACATTTTCCCCGTTTTTGCAACATTTTTCATTGGTGCTCAGTTTATATCGGTCATAGCGTGATGTTTTATAACTTATAGCCTTTCTTGATAAACGGGCTATCCAACACGAAAAGAATTCGTTAAATCAAACCAGTAGTTTCCGAGATTAGCGCGTTCAAATAAACAAACACATTAGTTATATATAGTTTAACCGGCATAACCATGAATCTTCTGGCAATTAGGTGAAACCACTAGATTATTTATCTACACATTACAAAGCACAATTCACACAAAGAACTGAATCATATGACTTACACTTTTAGCCATATCGATAACCGTTATGAACCGGTCTTTGATTCAGTTAGGACGTCGACCTGTGTACAAAATACGGTAGTTTTGTACAATTAATGTGTACCGGCAATATTTAGTTACTTATTGTTAATTTACACTTATACTATTTTCTGTTTAAATATACAGTACTCAATAGTTTTAATTTTCCTCAGTCCGCATTTTAAGTAAGGTCAGTAGGGGAAAGTGCGCCATAAAATTTTCATAGCTGGATTCAATGCAAAATAATTTCTTTTTGTGCTGACTTAAGAATGTAATTTTATTAATTTAAGAATATTTGGTATTTTGTGATAACGACCTATAGTCATTCAAGGCAATCAGACAATAAATTAATATTATTTTGCTCAAAATAAAAAAAAATGGTAGTAGGCGCACTTGCCTCCGGAAATGGGGCAAGTGCGCCTGTGTAAAAAAAAACGCCAATATGAAACATTATAAAGAAAACACTCACTTTAGTCCATAGAGAAATAAGTTTTACGCGCATTGCTCTTAGATAAATTTTAATTACTCAATATTATAACAAACTATGGCTGTTAAATCAAATTCGGGGCAAGTGCGCCATATATTTGTACATCAGGGCTTCAAAACATTTTACACATTTTTTTGCTATATTTAAAAAAATTAAAAAAAATGGTAGTCTTAATATGAAATCCATTTTATTTCTAAAAATTTAAAAAATAAACATATAAAAATGTAGGAATTAACAATTTTAATGCGTTATAACTCAATTACTTAGAATATGGCCTTATGACATTTGATATGTTTTAGCTGCATTAGAATCAGATAACGTGCCTGATCGAACAGTTGCAACCTCTTCACGTAAAGTTACTCTAGACCAAAATATTACAGTTTTTCTTTTGTAAAAACGAATGATCTAAAACAAACAAATATACGACGAATTAACTAATACGCCCTTTTATTTAAGTCGGCTTAAAACAAAATACCTTGAGTACTTAAATTATGCTAAGTATAACATTTTAATAATAATAATTCATATTAGTAAAACATATTCTCAAAAAAGGTTTGTGATATATGGTTCAGGGGCAAGTGCGCCATACGACTAGTAACTGTGGCGCACTTGCCCTACTCGACCCAGGTAGGAAGTTAAAATAAAAGGTTTAAACTATGTACTCACTTTACTGGTTTACGGAAATATGTTACATATCTTGAAATATTTGATGTTATCTTTCACGGGGTCATCTCTGTTTACAGGTCTAAATGACACTTAAAATAAAATGGCGAATAAATCGTATTAAAATGAACAGAGCCATTTGTGTTTTTTAATGGAACTGTATTTCAGATAGAAGCATTGATATAAGATTGCGGTAATTGTATAACATCAATAGTTTTCGATTTTTTTGGGGCAGGTGCACTTACCCCGTCGGCGCACTTGCCCCACCTGACCTTAATTAACGGGGAGGTTTTTGGGGCGAACCGGGCAACCGACCGGGGCCCGGCGCTTACAGAGGCCTCGCGCAGTGCCTCGCAGGACCTTTTTTTACGTTCTTACCGACGAAACTGTTAAAACAGGGGAACGTTTTTTTACTCTGCCCGGGGCCTCACGTCTGTTTCTTTTTGCTTTCGCCTGGGGTCTCGCGTAGTTTAGGGCCGCCACTGCGTATAGGTAAGGTGGAGCGGAAAAGACGCGCTGAGCGAAGGAAAAAATCGGGACTGATAAACATCCGGAAGTGGACCGGTATCATCTCCGTTGAACACCTGTTCCGCCTGGCCTATGATAAAGAGAAATACAAGAAGCTGACGGCCAACCTTTAACAATGAAGAGGCACTTAAAGAAGAAGAACACGTATAAGGCGCAAAGTTTTGGAATACAATCTAGTTTTAGGTTTGTGTATTTTACTATTGTAATCTCTTTTGCGTCTTAATTTAATATAAATAAATAGTATATATACCCTATGAACTGTCTGGGATAGAGATAAGGCATGATGATGATGATTTCACCAGTGTTATAGATCACGTGGGAAATCATTGATCATTAACCGGGCGCCCAAGGAGTCTGGACTATCATGAAATCCACATAATATGTATATTAATTAATTGATTTATTAATATGCTAGTGGCACCCAAACTAAGCAGCGCTTATACTTTGGGCTGCCATACTTATTAAAATTAACAATATAAGTTATTAGTCGCAAGGAGAAAACAATACAATTGATAGTAGGTACTTATCTATGAGCTAAATATATAAATATTAATTAAATAATAGTACTGTACTGAGATTCGCAATTAGTACTTGTTAACTAAGCTACACTTATACCAATCAGGCGACAGCTTGGAGTGATGGATATCCTGCGTTTTAGCCGTGTGCCCACGGGATGCAAGATAAACATGCAAATTGCAACTGACTGGTAATTGTGATCGGAATATCTATACAACATAAATCCGGATGACCGATAGTGCCCGTACCGTGGCAACTCGAATAGAATTAAAAAAAAAACACTTACACTTAGTTTTTATGTGATAAATGTACTCAAATTTTGTAATAAAATATTGGTGCGTTATGGGGGTGGCTTAGGTTGTGGAAAGCGCGAGTCGCTCTGCGGTCGCATCGGGTCGTTGCGATTTGTGCTTAAGCCCATGAAAGGATCGTCATTCCAAATGCAAATACAGCTTACTTGTAATCATAGTTATAATTAATAATAAATTCTATGTTACGCTCGGATAGCAACCACGTGGCCCACGTAAGTGTGTCGTGTTCCGGGATTAGTCTGTGTATATCCTGTTCCATCAGGCTAGCATAATTGTGTCGACTGTCGAGGGGTAATCATCTCTCGTCAGTCGACATTCTATTGGATCCCCCTCCACTTACGATCAGGTGTAGTGGGGTCACTGTTTGAGGAATTGTATTCTGGTGAGATAATATAGACTAGTTAGTAGACCACGAGGGGACACGATGATGATGATTAGCCCCAAAAGGTAGTGGGATCTTACTTCTTAAGTTACCTGAGTACATTTTTAACAAATTAGTACTCCCATATATTAATAATTATCCCTTGAAGTCACTCGTTGTTGGAAATTTGTATAGCTCTTCGTTTCCTCTTTTTAAATGAGAGTCATATAATTTACGAAATAATAATTGGAGTGTCATTAAGTATCATATGAGTAAATAGTTAGAAATTACAACTGACATGGATTAGTTTCTTTAAGTATACAAATATGAAACGCATTTGTTAATGATAATTAAATGACTTCGTTAATGGAACAATGTATCTTCTACCCTGTGCTAAAAATATTTCCAGCAAATAAAACTCGCAAGTTTAGAAATTCGTAACTATAGAATACTATTCATTTCCTAAACATAAGTTACTATTTTTATCACGAGATATCAATCACGTATCCCCAAAATCCTTATAGGAAACTTCTCATATATGCAGGATTCGTAACGATGTTTGCCCTCACTGAACAAGCGATAATACACAAACAATACACACATTTTAGAAAAGTCAAAGGTGTTGCCTTGAGTTTTGAACCTGTGCACATTCGTCGCAGTCCATTCCACTTCTAATCAATGGGCATCATTTTGTAAAGAAAACAACAAAACTATGACTGTCTTGAAAGAGGTAACTTACTATTCTGTCTCTGTTCTAAGCATATCTAGTACTTACCTCCTTTTCAGAATATCATATAAGAAATTAAGATAATGTATCAATGTAAATTAAGTAATATAAAAACGAGAAGAAGTTCCGTGTCGTTTTACTTGTGATTGGTCGAAAGAAGAATGCGTGAGTCACATGTTTGTATCTTAACCAATCAGAATGAAACGAAACGAACATTTATGACGCTTTTATGCCACATTCGAGCGCTTAGGTTATTGGTTTGATATATCGCCTGATCTTTTAGATTAATTTAGATTTGATTTGGTAATATAAGACTGCTTCGGTGGCGTAGTTGTACTGCACGCGCGATACGGCAGCGCTCTGACGTCCTGGGTTCGAATATCGGGATGAACAAAGTGATATTTGGTTTTTTCTCGTCAGTATCAACCCAGAATCTGGAAATTGTTACCGATATGGCGATAGGCTCGCCCCCTATCACATTATGGGGCTGAACACACTTGGCGAAAAGTAGGTATCTTGTTTGCGCCTCTAAATATCTCTTCGATGATAAATGCGTGGTGTATGTTTTGTATAAGAGGTGAGAAGTGAGTGAGTAAAGCAAGTAGTAGAGGCTACGAGTTCTGAATTCGTAAAATCAGTTTGCGTGGAGCGCGCGCGAGGCTGGTCGCGTAGTCATGGCCATCTGGAAACGGTTCGCGCTGTTTTTCCTCGGAATATTTGGGAAAATAGACGAAGCCGATGGAAGTGAGCAAATATTTTCGTTTTGCGCACGTGTACGCATTGATATTGTACTCTAACTATAAACAGCTACTTTGAGTTTATTTTGGTGCTATTTATTCTAAGATTTTATTACGTACATGCTTTTTACGTTTTATTAGTATTAATTGTAAACTTAACTAGATGATACTTGTTCCGTAATGTTTATTTTTGCACCTACTGTTGTTCAATGCTTGTGTGATGTTTCAAAGAAGTAAGAACTAATAGAAAATTTAAATTGTGGTTAATATGCATAGTTTTTTGACCAACGTTCACTGTTCTGGAGTTTGGATTTAATATAAACGATTTCAAAACCTGCATTATAATCTGTTTAGCCGTTTTTAATTAATGCATGAAGGAGGCAACGTCCATTGTTTTATTGTTGTGTTTGATTTGAAAATATACTAAGATGATTGCGTTGTTATATCACAAAGATTTATTATTTAAATTAATTAAAAGCGGCGATAGCCTAGTTGGTTGTGGAACGGACTGCCGAGACGAATGTCTGCAGGTTCAAATCCCAATTATGTGTGTGTGTTTTTTTTGTGAATTATCGCTTTCTTGAACGGTGAACGAAAACATCGTGAGGAAACCTGCATATCTGAGGAGTTTTCTATAGGAATTTCGAGGGTGTGTGAAGTCTACCAATCCGCACTAAGCCAGCGTGGTGGACTAAGGCCTAATCCCTCTCATTAGTAGAGGAGGCCCCGTGTCCAACAGTGGGACAGTATATAATTTAGGGCTGATATTATTATATTTATATATTATAATCTTTACTGCTTGATGGCAATAGGTGAACTAATGCGAAAAGATTAATAAATTGAAAATGACATCGTAACGTTGACTGCTAACTCGCCCGTGCAACTATGAATACATAGGAAGGCATAATAATCTTCGACACAAAATAACTCTAAAAAGTTAAAAATAAAATGTTGTTGCTTAATTTTATTTTAACTAACTAATAGTATTATAACCCAAGCGTTCTCGCGTTAAGAGACCGAACCCGGACAAAACTAACAAATAATTTAACATTACCTATAAATGTTACCAATTTTGAAGTCCGTGACTAATTAAAATAGTTACCTAAAATAAATACGTTAACAAATATAGGGAAACAATGTTTTATTTTATTTATTTTCCTTGTAAGGGACCCTGCAGTTAATACCGGGGGAAACCTATGAATGGTATACTGGAATCGCCCAGTTTGGTGACTTCAAGGGCCTGGAGGAAAGTTGACAGGGAATAATTTGAGATTTTTTTTTCTTTAATTTCGAGACGAACTTGCCGTTCGCCTGATGGTAAACTATACGACCGCCCTGAAAAAACATCCAACAACTAAATTACAATGTATTGTTTGGTATTCCACTGCGCTCGTCATTCTGAGACATGAATTACGTTTTATTTCGTCCAGTAATTACACTGGCTACAATGTCCTTGAAGGAACTCAACAGTGACTACACACTGCTGCTTGGTGGCAGAAATAGACACTGCGTTTGAAGCTACCCAGGCGGACTCTCATAAGAGAGACCTACCACCAGTAGTGTGGGGAAAGGACCCTCTTAAGGATGCGCGGAGTGGAGACGGTGACGAAATGTTCGCAGTGTGCTTAATGTTCGCAATGAGGTACACCCATTTTACTGTGTGCCTAGGGCAGCGACAAACGTCTTCCTGTACATAGGCGTGCATTCAGTGTGGAGACCAAGCTCACAAGAATTTCCTCTGGGGAGTTTAATTTTAATTAGCAACCGACTCTAAAATTGGTAACTAATAGTTAGGTAGGTTATTTTTAATACTTTTTTGGTTTTAGGGGTTATTGAAGGCGGTAATTTTTTTTTGTTAAAAGGTTTATATTAAGGTCACTCGGGGGAAGTGCGCCATAAAATTTTCATAGCTGGATTCAATACAAAATAATTTCTTTTTGTGCTGACTTAAGAATGTAATTTTATTAATTTAAGAATATTTGGTATTTTGTGATAACAACCTATAGCCATTCAAGGAAATCGGACCATAAATTAATAATATTTTGCTCAAAGTAAAAAAAATGGTAGTAGGCGCACTTGCCTCTGGAAATGGGGTAAGTGCGCCTGTGTAAAAAAAAACGCCAATATGAAACATTATCAAGAAAACACTCACTTTAGTCCATAGAGAAATAAGTTTTACTCGCATTGCTCTTGGATAATTTTTAATCACTCAATATTATAACAAATTATGGCTGTCAAATCAAATTCGGGGTAAGTGCGCCATATATATCTAAATCAGGGCTTGCAAACATTTTAGAATTCTTTTTGATATATAATTTTTTGTTATGTTAGAGTTTTATGTGCGGATATGTTGGAATAAAAAAATGGTAGCCCTAATATAAAATCTATTTTATTTCTAAAAACTAAAAAAAACATACAAAAATGTAGGAAATAACAATTTGGAATGCGTTATAACTCAATTATTTAGAATTTGGCCTTATGACATTTGATATGTTTTAGCTGCATTATATCCAGATAACGTGCCTGATCGAACAGTTGCAACCTATTCACGTAAAGTTGCTCTAGACCAAGGTATTTCAGTTTTTCTTTTGTAAAAACGAATTAACTTATACGCCCTTTTATTTAAGTCGGCTCAAAACAAAATACCTTGAGTACAAAAAATTCTGCTGTTAAGTATAATATTTTAATAATAATAATTCATATTAGTAAAACTTATTCTCAAAAAAGGTTGGTTATATATGGATCAGGGGCAAGTGCGCCATACAACTACTAACTGTGGCGCACTTGCCCTACTCGACAATTTTTAGGTACATTTTTTCGCATTGCTAAAACATCCTATATTTTAGTATATATAAATAAAATTCAGGCAGGAAGTTAAAATAAAAGGTTTAAACTATGTATTCACCTTACTGGTTTACAGAAATATGTTAAATATCTTGAAATATTTAATGTTATCTTTCACGGGGTCATCTCGGTTTACAGGTCTAAATGACACTTAAAATTAAATGGCCAATAAATCGTATTAAAATGAACATAGCCATTTATGTTTTTTAGTGGAACTGTATTTCAGTTAGTGGCATAGATGTAAGATTGCGGTAATTGTATAACATCAATAGTTCTCGATTTTTTTAGGGTAGGTGCACTTACCCCGTAGGTTTTGTCATCAAAAGGCAATTAATAAGTGGATAAAATTTTATAAATATTTTTGGTTATAAAAATATTTCGCGCATTAATCTGTTGTGGACTGTAGTAAATAATGATAATAATGTAGCATAACATGATATGATAGATACCGGTATTCCTTTACTCGAGTGATAAGGTAAATCGTATGAATATTCTTTGTTTTCATAGATTTGGTATAAATAAGGCCTTAACAGCACTGGGAACTAAACTGAATGGATCTGTCTTTGCTTACTATTTTGAGACATTATTGTCGATCTTAACGTCTGAATGATAGGTCTGAAATTTGAGTATTTGGGGTACTAATTCGCAGGAATTTTATGATCATACTTTCAGAAGTATGATTTTTACAAAATATTGCCAGTAAACTGAACGCTATGATTACAGTGCTAAAGATCATTTTCAACCACAATGTTTCTATACAGTAACTACCCATACGAGCCCCGAAACGTGACCAGGAATGAGTCACTATTATCCATGACGGATTTTCCGCCATTATGGTCGAGTTTAAAATAAACAAAATGTTGAATTATTTACAAAAAACAGTACTTTGTAATAAGGTATTTCCCCATAATCATCAACACATATGACCTAGTATAATCATGACTTTAGTCAGATACACTTACAGAATGTCATACAATTATTTTAACCATAAATCTTCATCGTCTCGTGGTAATTAACATTTGGTTCCTGTCATACCTTCGATACTGACGCCTGCATAATTTCGAAGGCCAGTCCACTGATCTAAACCCCGTGGTACCTTTCTTCGCCCCATGTTAGGCGGCAATGGGGTACCGCAAAATAATAGCTTTCACTGAAACATTCCTTTAGATATTTCATTTATTTAAATTAATTCACCTACCTTTGTCACACTTTTGCTGGTGGTAGGATATAAGGTCAGTCGGGGGAAGTGCGCCATAAAATTTTCATAGCTGGATTCAATGCAAAATAATTTATTTTTGTGCTGACTTAAGAATGTAATTTTATTAATTTAAGAATATTTGGTATTTTGTGATAACAACCTATAGCCATTCAAGGAAATCGGACCATAAATTAATAATATTTTGCTCAAAGTAAAAAATGGTAGTAGGCGCACTTGCCTCCGGAAATGGGGTAAGTGCGCCTGTGTAAAAAAAAACGCTAATATGAAACATTATAAAGAAAACACTCACTTTAGTCCATAGAGAAACAAGTTTTACTCGCATTGCTCTTGGATAATTTTTAATCACTCAATATTATAACAAACTATGGCTGTCAAATCAAATTCGGGGTAAGTGCGCCATATATATGTAAATCGGGGCTTGAAAACATTTTAGATTTTTTTTCGATATATAATTTTTTGCTATGTTAGAGTTTTGTGTGCGGATATGTTGGAATAAAAAAATGATAGCCCTAATATAAAATCCATTTTATTTTTTAAAACTAAAAAAAAACATACAAAAATGTAGGAATTAACAATTTTGAATGCGTTATAACTCAATTACTTAGAATTTGGCCTTATGACATTTGATATGTTTTAGCTGCATTATATCCAGATAACGTGCCTGATCGAACAGCTGCAACCTATTCACGTAAAGTTGCTCTAGACCAAGGTATTTCAGTTTTTCTTTTGTAAAAACGAATTAACTAATACGCCCTTTTATTTAAGTCGGCTCAAAACAAAATACCTTGACGACAAAAAAATCTGCTGTTAAGTAAAACATTTTAATAATAATAATTCATATTAGTAAAACTTATTCTCAAAAAAGGTTGGTTATATATGGATCAGGGCCAAGTGCGCCATACGACTATTAACTGTGGCGCACTTGCCCTACTCGACAATTTTTAGGTACATTTTTTCGCATTGCTAAAAAATCCTTTATTTTAGTATATATAAATAAAATTCAAGCAGGAAGTTAAAATAAAAGGTTTAAACTATGTATTCACCTTACTGGTTTACAGAAATATGTTAAATATCTTGAAATATTTAATGTTATCTTTCACGGGGTCATCTCGGTTTACAGGTCTAAATGACACTTAAAATTAAATGGCGAATAAATCGTATTAAAATGAACATAGCCATTTATGTTTTTTAGTAGAACTGTATTTCAGTTAGTGGCATAGATGTAAGATTGCGGTAATTGTATAACATCAATAGTTCTCGATTTTTTTAGGGTAGGCGCACTTGCCCCACCTGACCTTATATACTTATTTATTTATAAGGCATGTCAACAATATAAACACTTACATTGAAATTAACAATATTTGTATAACCTCTTTAGCTAGCATTTATATTTGTAACGGACATACTCAACGTTCATATGAGTCTATTTATCATCTAACATTAAATTATTAATGAAATTTTATTAAGAATAAAATATGATATATAAATAACATTTACATATCATTACATATATATTGTCTAAGTTTTTCGCTGTGTAATAAAAGCCTATTTTGTTTCAGATTGCGTTTTAAGTCTCCGAGAAGACTTCGGACATCCCCCACCAATGTACATAAGGGATGGAGGTTATTTAGAACCGAACGGACCCAATGGTACCATTGTTTTCCAAAGCACAGAGAAAGTTCTCGTCGCTTGCCCCGGCCACAGAAATCACGTCGTCATTAGATATGGCAATGGAACCAAAATCAAAAAGCCAAGTGTTGTCGTAAGTTTTAAAATCGTGAAACGAATGCGTCTTTTTTTTAGTCTGCTACAAGCGGAATTCGTCTAATGCATCAGGAACTGGCCCACATGCTTCCTTGGTGCCAATGTTGGACAATCGGCTGTATAGGTTGCGGCCTTGGAATGGCATAATTTAAAATAAGGGCGGCACAGATAAGGTCACCCTAAGTATCTTTATTTGTATTGTACCGTATTAAATTAAAAGCATTATTATTACGTGCGAATTGGTTCTAATTGTTTGTTGTCTCCCGCACAAGAGGCACTCGGTAGCGAATATAACTGAATGGCCTCTACAGCACTTACCTATGCTTGAGGAAAGTCTAACCGCTATTTTTAATAAAAAAACCAAATAATTTTTTTGGCTCCATCTCAAATACGAACCAATCAGAACAAAGACTTTTTGTTACAAATGGGTTATTTTAATTAGTTTATTTTCGAAATCGGATTAAAGATTTAGATTGTAATCGTTTATCAAAACGGCTGTGTGTCTTTGGCTTCAGTTGCCGACTTAAGGAAAAAAATTAACAGGAAACCTAATAGCTATTTCAATAACCTATTCCAGGAGGCAGCGTGTTTGAGCGGCCACCAGTTTAAATTGGAAGAAACAAGTGTGCCTTTCCAAAATATCTCATGTTATAGCGCAAGCACTGTTTCTGTGAAAAGAACCAAAGAGAAATGCGGCAAAGGCGGCCTGTACAACATTTATGGGTGAGACTCTGCGAATGCGTCGATTGAAGGCATAAATTCACTCTTCAAGCCATTGATATATATGTACTACGTACTAGATGTGGCGTTCCGAACACTCACTGTGTTGAACTGAATTGAACTGCAATCCATTCAAACTGATTTTAGTATGGTGTCAATATTGACGGCTATTTAAAGCGTTTTAGCGCTGCATGTTTTAAAAGTTTGGTTAGGCGACGTTTTTTGTTCTGCGGCTGCAGCGAACTTTAGTTCTAACTCCAGATTTTGAACAATTAGTTTATATGGATGTTCGTGTCTATAGAATATACGTCAATGCTTCAGACTCATTAAATACGGTTTTATTTACACTCGTCCTTTTAAATGATATGAAATCTTGTGATAATCCACGCGCACGCTCTTGCGTTCATATATTTAATCTATATAAATAAAAATGAATCACCGAAATGTTTGTACGCGCATAACTTCCAAACAACTGCACTAAATTGGATAAATCTTTCTATTATTTGTTCGTTATTGTCAGGAAAGAAATTTGGTATTTAAAAAATAATAGCAAATATTTAAAAATCTCAGAAAATTGAGTGCGCGAATGAGACAGAAGAAAAAATATGGCGGTCAAAATTTCGTCGGGTCACTAGTGTTAAAATAAAATTACCGCCTCATTTGTTGCTTTTGTAAATAAACACCTAATTTATTTCAACCTATAAAATAAACTGTATTTAGAAACCGCCAATATTGAACTAGTTCGGGTAGCAGTTACCCTCGGATAGTCCATCCATAAGGTCCTAAATATATGAGGGATAACTCGTACGATTCGAAATGACGTATAGAAACATGTTTCTCTGGGATTTGTTAGCACATAAAAAACAATTTTTATTAACCAATTAAGATTAAAAAAGGTACCTATGTATTTAGGTTTTATTTATTAACTATAATAGTTAATGTTGACACCTACTTAATATACATAATAAAAGTTAACATCTCATGTCTCAGGATGACGAGCGCAGTGGAATACCAAACAATACTTTGTAATTCAATGTGTTGGATGGTGTTTCTACTGTTTATGGGCGATCGTATCGCCAACCATCAGGCGAACGGCAAGCTCGTCTCGTCGTCCAAAGCAATAAAATTAAATTTACCTACAGTTTTATTTTATTTTATGAATGGTTCAAGAGTTTCTTTATATTTCCAGGGTTGGGTATGAAATTATAGATAAGTTCTATAGTTTGTACGACGCCTGCTTTAACGACGTTCTTATGACGACATATTTCGTCAGACATGTGATATCTCCATTAAACATATATACGCAACGAGACAGTCGACCTTATTTTAAAGGTAAGCGCTTAAATGCGACATGAATCTTATTTCTTTACACTTAGGACTGATTTTGTAATGTCAGATAAAACTATCTAGCTTGGATTTTGTGATGAGGCAGATAGGGCAGCTTCTCTAACCACTTTAGCTACAAGATATCATTTTTAGGACACCGACATTATTTTTGAAGATATTAAGATCTGAATATAATATGTAAAATATAATAATATGTACAGTTGAGAAAAAATGGGCAATTTATGCAAAGAATTTTTTTAAATTCGAATTCTTTGTATTGCTTACGAGAATCAAAAGACACGACCATTAAAGGTTTGAGTATGTTTAAGGTTCGAAATCGTAAAAATATTTCTACTTACTTTTTAAGAAATGCTCTAATTCACTTTTAAATATAATAAAACTCTTTAAACATAATCAAACCTTATATTTAAGGTGCATGACTTATATTATTAAACAGATTCTTTTCGATGGCTGTGGCCCATTGCCCCCCATCTCAGTCCTGGATCCGCGTCTGCTTGTCTTACTTCCTTGCGATATCCTTCGCACAATGGAATTTCCTTTTTACAGAAGGGGGACTGTTCAAGACTGTGTCTATGAGCAGTATTTATAAGCTGGAAAATCAGAAAGCGACATTTGACGCCATATTAGGCGCAAACGAACACAAAAAATACTTCCATAATCGGCAGGTGATAAATAATTCTCATATTATTTAATACGTATATATTTATTAGGTATATACTATATAGGTAAAAAAAGCGGCGATAGCCTAGTTGGGTGTGGAACGGACTGCCGAGACGAATGTCCGCAGGTTCAAATCCCAAGGGCACATACTTCTGACTTTTCTAAAAAATCATGTGTGTATTTTTTGTGAATTTATCGTGCGCTTTAACGGTGAAGGAAAACATCGTGAGGAAACCTGCACATCTGAGAAGTTCTCTATAAGAATTTCGAAGGTGTGTGAAGTCTACCAATCCACACTAGGTCAGCGTGGTGGACTAAGGCCTAATCCCTCTCAGTAGTAGAGGAGGCCCGTGCTCAGCAGTGGGCAAGTATATAATACAGGCCTGATATTATTATTATTATATAGGTAACCGAATACCTACTGAGTAGAAATTGATTTTTTTTCTAATTTTCTTATATAATACCGACATAGGATTTGACAATGATATTATTTATAGTGTATGCTTGACATAAATACTTCGATTTTTTTTTATGTTATACTCTTGAAGAAATTGTAATTTTGCATACCATCTTTTGGTTAAATATGGTTGCTTTGAAGAATCTCATGTTTGGTCATCGTTATTCACCTATATTTGCAGAATAAATATATCTTTATCTTTGTAACAAATAAAAAACGTCAACACGCACGAACACCCACTAAGTTTATACATGAATGACGAGGAACCCAGAACACAACTTTAATCCTACTTTAAGTACCAGTGTTGGAACAAACAGTCCAAAATAATTTGTTTTATTACATTGTATCAGTAGCATTATGTTTTTTGTAAGTGTATATATAAACTTCTTCCAAATAAAGAAAAGTTATTAAGCTCAGGTTATAATTCTGTCATTAATGATGGTATCAGTAAGTCATACAATAATATTTCAGTTCCTGTCGCGGGGGCACCTGGCCCCCCGCGCCGACTTCACGCTGCTGGCGGAGCTGCGCGCCACGTTCCAGTACGTGAACACCGCGCCGCAGTGGCAGCGGAACAACGCGGGGCCCTGGGCCGCGCTCGAGGACGTAAGTCCGGCCCTTTCTCACCACTCACGCTGCCATTACTTATGCAAAAGTTTATTGCAAGATGGCCGCGGATTTTGACTTTTTTCTGTCACGAATGAATTGTGTCTAAATGACAATAACCTTATGTTATTAAGTTTTTCTAGACAGCAAACAAAGAATAAGCATATCGCATATTGTTTAACTCTTTACATTTTATTTCTTCAGTATAAAAAAACGCCATGTTTATTTTCAAAGTGACAACGAACAGTGTTGCCAGGTTACAAAATCACACGTTTACACTAACACTAGCGAGGTGTGATAACTCTTCCAGCCCATAAAGAGGAATAATGTCATGTTCTGTACCGGCGTAGCTTGGGCTTCTATGGCCCGGGACCTATCCATATATTTCTAAGAAACTGGACGAGTTATCCGGGAGACGAAAAAATTTCGCGCACTTTTTTTACGGCGCCCTATCATAGCTCCCGATTGTGTGTCCATGGCATCAGCCTAGAGCCTTTGGCGCTCCCCACTCCTCTTAGAAATCTTTTAAGTTTATGTTTGGTTGTAAGGTTTTATTCTACGCATTTTGACCCCCTCGTAACAATACTACACTACTGGTGTGCTGACATGATTTCTTGAAGATATTGATTTGTGTTCCAGAGCCTGCGGCGGCATGTGGGCCGGCTGGGGTCGCCTGTCCGGGTGGTCACAGGCACCCACGGCATCCTCACGCTGCCCGACCAACACGGCGTGGACAGAGAGATGTATTTACACACAGATCAGAACAACAACTATGTCGTGCCGGTGCCCATGTATTTCTACAAGGTACAGTATTTGTAATGGACTTCCTGCAGCGGTCTGTCATATGGTCAGCAGACGCTACTTCGATCGGGCGATCAATCATCCGAATAAGTTGATCAAACTCAATTTACTCTCCATTCAACCGCGCCAAATGGAGACGGTTCAGTCTTAACAGATCCAGAGGACGATATAACTCTGGCTATTCAAGTACGTACGAGAATCTAAAGCTCCTACACTCAAGAAGACCGCAGTTCCGTCTTCCCCATCCCGCCGACCCTTCTCATAGTCTCGGCCCGCATGCCGACGAATACAGTAATAATAGTTAGGATTGTCGGTACGACTGCGCGTATCGGATCGTTCATTTCTGATGCTCTCCCAGTGGCCGTCCTGAGTTGAGGTTCGTAACCCGGTAGTGGGCTGCCTTCAGTATAGTGGCAGTGCGTACTCACTCGAATATGCGGTGTGTTTGTATAAGGCGGCCCTGCCATGTCTCAGTATGGCGAGCGCAGTGGAATACCAAAAAATACTTTGTTATTTAAGGTGTTGGATGGTGTTTCTACTGCTCATGGGCGGTCGTATCGCTTACCATCACGCGAACGACAAGCTCGTCTTCTCATTCAAAGTAACAAAAAAACCTAAAGTATTCCTTGCCACGAACTGGCAAGTGCAGCGTGGAGATTCACCCCTGAGATGGACAGATGACCTCATAAAATTTGTAGGAGGTCGTTGGATGCGGGCCGTTTCCAATAAGTCGATCTGAAAATCTTTGTGGGAGGCCAGGGCCATAGCTAGGGTGGGGGGGCATTGTGGGGCAATGCCCTACCTTAAAATACTAATGCCCTACCTTAATAATCAACAAGATTAAACATATACATAACTAATCAATCAAAATATATGGACCAGCAGGTTTTTTATTTCACGATTTGGAAGTTGGTTCCATAGTAAGAGAACCCTCTTTCAAGATTTAAAGGAATTTTGTTACACTCTTTATATTACCCCAACAATTATGTAAGTATTAACCTGTCTCATTCACGTTTACAAGTCAAGAAAGCCAAAAATCGATTGAGCAGATCAGATCTAGTAACATTTTTACTTCCGCCCTAGCTGTAACCACTGCTGCCCTACCTTTAATTCAGTCTAGCTACGGCCCTGTGGGAGGCCCATGTTCAACAATGGATATGTATGTATGTGAAGTCTCAAATCTGTGCAGGTGGTCCAGGAGCAGGGTAGACCCACGGTGGCGTACGTGACCATCAACTCGTCATACAACAGCACCATCATGGACTCGTTGCGTTTCTGCGAGGATATCTGCGGACTCGGCCACTGGCTGCATTGGAAGAAGAGTCGTGAGAGCTTCTGTTGCCTCTACCATGAGTTCCAGCAGGTCGTGGACTACTTGCCAAGTCTCAATTAGACAAAATGCTTAGATGTTTTTGAAATGAACTCAAATAAACTATTTTTTTTTAACACGCTTTTATTAGCTTGGGTTGTATGTATGTATGTAAGGGAATCTTTGAGCTCAATTTTCACCAATTTCCAGAAATCTGATTAATTTGAAACTTTACACACGTATCAAGGACCGATGACAATGCAATAATTTGATAAGAGTTTCCCATTATCCTTATTATTTATACATATCTTTCATTACAACGTGGATTTGTATAAGGCTATTCAATTATTCCGTAAGCTCGAGGGGTGGGGGTGTTTATGGTTTGATTATTTTCAATAACATAGGGTTGAGGTCGGATCTGTGATTACGTCAGCAATATTCATGTAATTATCTAAATATATATAACTCAAAGGTGACTGACTGACAGTGATCTATCAACGCACAGTCCAAACCACTGGACGGATCGGGCTGAAATTTGGCATGCAGGTAGATGTTATGACGTAGGCATCCGCTAAGAAAGGATTTGATTAATTTTATCCCCGAAGGGGATAAAATAGGGGATGAAAGATTGTATAAATCTTCTTAGATTTTCAACTGATTGAACTGAAATTAAAGATTGGAGCTACTATGATGACGACGTTCGCTTAAATAGGATTTTGATAAATTCAACCCCCATGGGGATAAAATTTGTTTGAACCTATCAGTACCGGGAAAATATGTAGCAAGACTTTTATCATACAGCGGACTTTTATCCCGGAACCTCCTTCACGCGGGCGAAGCCGCGAGCAAAAGCTAGTTTTTTGATAAAATAGAAAAATTATAAGATTAAAGAGTAAGTATGGGCAATGGGGGTGAGAACTTTACTTTACTTACTTTTACTTGCAAGTGGGGCAGGGGGGTTAAAAATATTAAATTTATGCTAACTTAATACTTGAACGGACCCTTACTGTATTAGAAAGTCAATTTCGCATTCATTTTGATTGCAATTTTTTGGGAGCATAATATATGAGAGCGGCACTAGAATTTGTTCGTTTTTATAATGGATTTACCGATTTAGTATCTACTACCCTTTTCACAGCGTAGTTGGGTTTGATAAAATAATTGATATCACATGTTTATTTATAGAGTTTAAGAGTGTCGTCTAAATTTTCAGTGACCGCTAAGCTAGGGCATCCAAAACAAAACACATTGTTTTTTAAAAAATATAAATTTATTTAAAATATTACAATTTATACTTATTTCTACTAGAAAAAGAATAAAAAATGGAAGAGTTTTTTTATATTATTTAAATGAGCACTGAGCAACAAGCAAGTAAGCTAGCCAGGAGCCAATATTATGTTTGGTCGTGTGTTTGATGAAACTGAACGGAATCAGATCGGCGGTTGAAAGGCGAAAGTTTTTATCGAAAAATAGAAAAAAGTGCTGATTTTAAATAGTACATACATACATATACATACATAACATCACGCATTTTATCCCCGAAGGGGTATGCAGAGGCGCAACTAGGGCACCCACTTTTCGCCAAGTATGTTCCGTCCCATGATGTGATAGGGGGCGAGCCTATCGCCATATCGGGCACAAATTCCAGACTCCGGGCTGATACTGAGCAGAAAAACCCAAATATCACTTTGCCCGTCCCGGGATTCGAACCCAGGACCTCAGAGCGCTATTGTACCGGACGTGCAATACAACTACGCCACCGAGGCAGTCCATTTTAAATAGTATACAATAAAAATGTACGTGACACCGTACACAAGTCTACGAGGAACCTGTCACTTATAATACCTAATCAGAAGCCCGCACGTGGTTAACGAACAATTTTTACACCGAGCGGATACAGGAAACTAATACCGATCAATACTCATATGCCTATTCCGCCGAGCGGACATAATTTTGAATTGTTGCTCTTCGAATAATTTTTGATGGTAAGCTTCGATAAATTCCTCGTTAGAGCTTTGAGAATGTACATGGTTATCAAAACATGAATATGGAAATATATCATCGATTCTTGAACGATCAAATCTCCTTATAAAATCCAATATTTTACCCACAAGATCATCACGGTTCGAAACTATAAGTTTCTTAAAGAGCGGCCCCTTTTTTATGTAACTCATAACATCAGTAAAGCTAATCTCGTCTGCTGTATTAGTAAGAATATTTAATAATAACGTGGCGAACTGTGTCATACCATGCTCGAACGCTTTGTCCAAGGCTGTGTTTATAAGGTCATCCGGATTGCCCATGTAGACCTCGTGTACTTGGTAAGGAAGTTCTGCATTGCTTTGGTCAATCAAATTTTCAAAAATGAAGTTACTCATGTGGGGAGAACTCATCGCATTCGTGAACACAGGGTCTAATTTAATTTTGAGATCGAATATATTATAAATACCCATTGTTGCCCAAACCATCATATTGTCCAGTACATAACGCATCATTCGTTGTTGTTTATCAACGTCGGTGGATTTTAGACTATCAACAATAAATTCCACTGCAAAATATTCAGCGAAGGTGTAATGAACAAATCTAGGTCTATCGTTAACTATTCTGTCTATCAGCCCCGTCTTGTCTTCACCGATTTTCATCGCTTTGATGATAGTTTTAATCTCATTCAACTCGTCCTGCGAGAACACTGCTTCGACACCCACGCTGTAGAACGCCAATTTCTTGTGTTTGTCCAAAAAATCTTTTTTCTCCTTCTCATAGGTAATTTTCACGTCAGGGTTATACATGTCCATACGATTCTTTTCTTCAAAACGTATTGTTTTTAATTTCATTTCTGTAAAGCGCTCGTAAAATGCAAACGCATTCGTGTCCAGGTCCCATTGCTGTATGAGCTGCTCGGGGTCTGTGAGAGTTGTATCTTTGACTTGGCTCTGAAAGTATTGGACAGCGATGTACACGTGCAGCGGCACCCCGGACAGCGTGATGACATCATTAAACCTCTCGTAATTGTACAGATGCGTTCGCCACGCCATCAGTTTGTTTATTTCGACATCCCATTCTTTAACGTACACTAAGTTTTCGTCACACACATGCGACCGCTTTATTTCACTTTTAAAATATTCCATCGCAGCGGCGTACACACTATGCAGCGGTATATTAACAAGTCCAACGTCTTTTGCGGATTCAACGTAGTGTAAATCGAATTGTTTCATGTATTCGAAAAATCCGTTAATATTTCTTAACTGTGCACTAGTCAAAGCATTTAGGTCTAAATTCCGCCTCATGTACTTGTCCAAATATATGCAAATATTTTTGTAAGTGAATGATTGGAGCGTGTAAGACTCTCCAAATTCAGTTTCCAGTGTTTCCCTCAAGTCATTGTACGGGCGGCTGGTGATCCAGACACACCGCGCGGAAGGTTTCTGATCACATTCTTTTACTGGCATGTCGCTTATGGTACTCTGACTCGCCAGAAACTTTAATAACTGTGTGACTTCTCTTTTGTAGTGGGGACAGATTTCATCGAACCCATCGACTAGGAATATAATTCGCCGTTCTTTGAAGCAATACAAAAAAGTATTTAGCTCGAATTCCAACAGTGTGCTCTCTTGGTCACGATTGATGTGTTTTATTTCGTCGTTAACGATTTCTAAATTGACATCATGGAAAATGCGAACATTGCCTTGGGACGATACTTTAGACAGTACTGCTTTACACACGAATTTCAAAGCTTCCTCACTGTCTACTTCTACTTGTTTCTCGTGCCATTCGTGAAACTGTTTTGTGTGATCGATCAGATTTATTCTCTGAATCCATATATTTGGATATCGTTCTTTTGTCTCCAGTGACAAATGTGTTAGCAGAGTGGATTTACCCATGCCAGGAGCGTCTATGAGGAGAATAATATCGTAAATCCTCTTTTTTAGCTTCCTTTTAAAAATGTGATGATCAATGAGGGTCGAGGGTGAAAATCTTTCATCAGAATCTGAACGTTCATAGTAAGGCTCCAATTGGTCATCTTCACTTTCAGAACTAGATGGCATAGCATAGTCCAATTCGTCATCTTGGGTATTTCTGATGCCATAAACTTTTTCATTGCGCCGCATAATTCTTGGCACATAATAATCTTTGATTTCTTCGTACGTCGACATCGTAAGCGTTTGTCCCAAAGTGATATATTCTTTATTTAGAATTTTTTCAAGTACCTTTGAATTGATTAAATGTTTCATCCCTATATCGAATATTTCTTCAAAAGTGACTTCGATGCCCTGAAAAGTGAATTTATTTTGAAGAAGTTTGAGTTGCGATTCATCAGTTAAGTCAGTGAAGTTGATCCTATCGTCTCTCGCGAAAATGCATTCCTGTATTGGAACGTTATTATTACTAGTTACCAGTATTAAATTTCTATTACAACAAGCACGAATTACGTCGTGATATTTAGACACATCTTTGCATGTGATGATTATATTACGAATATTCGTTTCAGCAAGTTCTTCAGTTATCATTTTCAACCCACTTGGGGACATTCTACAAAGGTAATCAATGTCTAAAAATATGTAATCTTCTTTATCTCTGAGGAACTGCACTAGTTTGTGACAAGTTAGCACGGGCACATCTGTGTGGATAACGATCATCATCGTGTAGCGAGTGTCGCGTTCACAAACAGACAGCACTTCAACTGCGTCCGGCACAAATTCTAAGTCGACATTGTTTATCTCCTTCATGTAAACATTGTTCAGGAATGAGAATATTCCTTTATTTCTTAAGTCACGGAATACATTTTTGTACGTGTTTCGAGTCAGATAGGGGACTATTACATCTATCATCCACCATTTCTGGATTTCATTATGCATTATCAGAAACAAAGATTTAGATTTGATTTGCGATTCCGCTTTACTTAAACTTTCGCTGAACTCATGCGCTTGAAGTTCTTTCACTCCTATTGCTTCTACTTGACATTCTTTCGCCTGACACGTGTAGAAATATAGGTTGTCTAAAAAGTCCATTACAAACCTTATTTCACTTTCCGTAGCATGTAAAGAGAGTCTTGGGAAATCCTCAATTTCAATTATGAATCGGTACTTGTGTAAATCAATGTGTCGGTCCTTTAGTTTCAGGAGCATAGTTTTGGCGTTCTCACCCAACGTGTCGACGTCCAAGTTGAATTTTAATTTATTTTCATCATCCGGAACAAAGAGGTTACCGACCGCGCCTGCGATACCTCCGTTGATTGCCAGCACTCCCGGCTCCAGCCGCTTGTCAGCAGCATACACTCCCTCACGAAGCACTACATTCCCCTCCGCGTCGGCTGACTCTTTCATGACGTCGGATATCTTATTAGCCAAGAACTCTAGTCTCTTTTCAGCTCTTTTCTTATTTACAGTTACAGTCATGTCTAGGTTACCAAACGCAGCAGGAAGATTAAATGTTAAGGAACAGAGCTTTCGTTGCCCCGCAATTTCAAGTGCTTCATTAATATCGGATTGGGATAATTGAATAGAATCAAACAGATATTGTAAATCGGAAAATTTCTCGTTTTGTTCGTCATTTACTTTGAGATTATTATTATTCTTATCGTATGTGAGAATGTTCCCTATCAGATTGGAAATTGTCTTTGCTTCAGGCTGCATTGACGCTCTGAATATTGAAACATAAGTATCATCTCTGCTTAGCCTATTTTTCTTTGTAGCTTCTTCATATAACGTTTCTTTGAGTATAATTAGCAGTTCTTCATTTGAAGAAAAGAATTCTTCACGGAATTTGCCGGTACGGTATCCTTCTGCATTCATTTCGGACACTTGAAATACCTTCCGCGCGAGCACAACATGGAACTTGCGTACGTTCTCATCGCATAACATTTGATTGGGTTTGTTGTCGTTTATAAATTCAAAAAGTTGTTTTCCCATATTTTTTATGCGTTCTATTATTACTGCTCTGGTTAATATCTCTAGGCATTGTTCGTTGGACTTTAGCTGGAATATACTTTGATATTCGCCTGTTCCTAATAAGTCTGTCACCTCATCGTTAGGGACTAAATTCTTATGAATACATTCTATCTCGTCTTTGACTGTAGTATACATTATATAAAAACGCTTCACATCTTCATATCGACCCCGAAATAGATCGTCTTCGGAATCGGGGTGAAATTTGTTTCGTATTTTTTTATAACTGGAAAAATATTTCAGCAAACTAAAATCGCTACTCGCTCGCCACAAATCCTCAATTGCTACTCTGCCTTTCTCGACATTATCCTTGTGCTTTGCTTGCAAGAATATGACATAATCATCATTTATAGTTTTAAGTCTGAGACACACGTCGTCCATGTCTCCGATCTCGTCGACGTTGGTGCCCATGTAGAATTGTGTGACGAGTCTGCATCTTGTGGCTCTCAGGTAGATGAGTGTGAGTAACTTCGTCTCGTACAATTGTCCGCGCACGTTTGCTGTCCCGGGCCGTTTTTTATATGTAGACACAGCAGCGGAAGTTACTCCGTCTTCAATTACGGGTGTCGCATCTTCCTTATCAGTTGATTCTTCGCATGCTAAGAGTATTTCTTCAATATCGGAACGTGAAAGTTCCCTCGCGAGCTGTATAGCGGTTTTACCTTCATCATTCGCGATGCCTCCTCTCGCGCCATATTGGAGCAGTGTGTTTACTAGTTCTCTATCACCTTTTGTTACAGCTATGTGTAGCGGGGTGTTGTTTCCATTGTTAAGGAATTTCACATTAACATCTGCACCATTTTCGATACAGGATCTTATATTCGATCTCATTACGTTCGTAGGAGTGTTTTCCCATAATGCTATGAGTAATTTAGCATCAGTAATAATCTTGTTATAGTCCGACATGGCGGATTATAAAATTTAAGGAATTAGTAAGTTCCGTGTAGATCAGAATTTTAAAATATTTAAAAAGAACAGGCACCTTGATGGTCGTCATTGATCTGAAACAGAAATAAAAATATTTTTATAACGTTACAAAAGAATAATATACTTCATAATTATAAATGAAATAAAAAGTTATATATATCATATACCGGCGCGTTTTTACTCAGTTGACTTGAAAGGTTATGGTCTAGAAATATAAGGACACAATAACTAGGTGCCTACTGCCTAGTTGTCAACTGGGAAGTTTATAAAAGAAATTCATGGTAGGTGCGTGGTCATTAATATGAAATCTTAAAATTCGTTGTGACACGTGTCTGGTGGCCAGAAACAACATGCAAATGAAATACGTTGATTCTACATCTTCCATCTGCCGTTATATTATTGTCACTGTATTAATATGTATGTCACAGGCGGAATGATTGTTTATCTACGCATTATTCTGACTGTCTGCTTTGTCATCTAATTTTTATTAAAACTTCGTAGAGTGTAAACTATTTTAGAAAAATAACGCGATGGCCGAGGCGACATAATGAAGTCGACGAAAGTTCGTCGCAGAGAATTATAATATGGTTTGTCCTACTGGTCGACTCTTTGCCTAATCATTAAATATAAATTATTTTACGTATTTTACTGCGTTTTTTAATATTATTATTTTCTTCCGACGTTTCGAAGACTGCACCCTTCATGGTTACGGGGCAGACTCTGTGGTCAATGACTAATCGTTTGAGGAAAAAAGCGTGTTAATGTACATTGCTTGTTTCTAAATAGGTCAGACGGCAATCATAATAGATATCACGTTATCAATCTGCAATGAGCGTAGTGCGTTGTTGATAAAATACCAACAGGAATCTGTGATGTTTTTGATAACTGCATCTAAACGACGAGACGAGCTACTCCCTCGTCTCGACTATTCACAAACATAAACACCGCTGACAACTTTGAAATATAAATCATTTCGTCGATCCGTACCAAGTTATTAGATGATTCACAAAGTTCAGTAACTCGGTAGATAGATTGCACTTTAAACCTAAACCGTCAAACATTTGTGTTCTTGCCACTAAGTAAATAAGAAAATCTTACCTAATTTCATCCATTTACTGATTGTCTAACACACCGAAGAAGCCCAAACAACTTAGGTAAATACATATGTACAAATATTATTGCAAAGCCGTAAATGAATGAAGAGCAAAATTGATTTATGGTTAAATATTGTGATCGATTTGAATCGATTCCGCAATTATGAAAGCGTTTGTCAAATAGTTAATTATAACATAATAATAATTTTACATGTTAGGTACTTATTATGCACGATGACTTCATTTGATATGACTAGCCTATCGAACTGGTTAAAATAGCCAGAAATAATATTGTTTAAGAAAGTAATTCTTCTGTAAATATATTTTTGGGAAACGTATTAAAATTTAGTAAAAATCGATTTTAATGAAAATATTGGGCGTCTCTAACAAGCCATATTATCATTATATCTTAGATAACGTTGATATTATAGGTGACGCTTCACGATTGGTATCAAACTGTAGGCAGATATATTGCGAAGGGTAGCGTGTACCGTTTTTTATATACGGAGACGCCAAAGTGACCTTACTACACCTGATGGTAAGTGGAGAGGAGTCAAATAGAATGTCGACTGACGAGACATGTATACACCTTGACAATAGATACAATCATACCGGCTTGTGGGAACAGGATATACACAGGCTGATCCCGGAACGCGATACACGTGGGCTACTATGGCGAGTTTTAACACCCTGTGCAGGGTGGGCGGCGATAGCCTAGTTGGGTGTGGAACGGACTGCCAAGACGAATGTCCGCAGGTTCAAATCCCAAGGGCATACACCTCTGACTTTTCTAAAATCATGTGTGTATTCTTTGTGAATTTATCTCTCGCTTTAACGGTGAAGGAAAACATCGTGAGGAAACCTGCACATCTGAGAAGTTCTCTATAGGAATTTCGAAGGTGTGTGAAGTCTACCAATCGGCACTAGGCCAGCGTGGTGGACTAAGGCCTGATCCCTCTCAGTAGTAGAGGAGGCCCGTGCTCAGCAGTGAGCAAGTATATAATACAGGGCTGATATTATTATTATTATTATAACGAGGTTTCATTTTTTCCATGCAATAAATGCTTTGATGATTATTAACTGTGAATGGGTCTGGGTTCACTGCAGGTCATAGGAATTGGGCGCCCGGGACGAAAAAAGTTTGCGGCCATCTTTGTGTCTGGAGAACGTACGAATAAAATAAATTGCTATATGTATTTTGAAGTCATAATATTTTAAATAAGTATAAAATTTCAAAGACAAGTTTTAAAATACCATTTACAAAATGCATTTATCAGAAGTATTTTAATTCAAATAGGTACTATTCAACTCTGATCGTACACCACTACGTATTTTAGTCTTTTGGACCCCTCTGCATTTATATAGAAGAAACGAAGTACTGATCTTCGCAATGCTGGAATCATTGCTACCTTCCTGTAATCACCTTCAGTGACGTATTTTTAGAGAGACCTCATACCTAAATTAATCAGGGCCCTTTAGAGCAGTGCGAACTTTTGAACGTTCGCTTGGTTTAATATAGGTGTGGATCAAGAAGTGCCCCGTATCAGTAATACGGCTGATATGGTTGTACCTATGCCCAAATGAACTTTGATGCTGTTTCTACTGAGGGGTTTCTTTTCCTAGGATTAAATATCTGGTTTTTATTTTTTTCATTGTTACTTATTTCATGTTTATTGGTGATAGTGTGATTTTCTTTTTTTTTATTTCTTTATTTTGTTTGTGTCATCGTGTAGTGAGAATAAATGTTTTGTATTTGCTTAAAATAACGTACAAAATCAGTTTCCCTCTATTCGTCTTATTTAATGAATGATTTAGTAATTAACAGTTTTTTCCTCAGAAATTCCTATTAAAAGACCAGTTTAAAAGTAATCATTTAATACATTTAAATCATTTGCTATACATAAGTACATACTTCATTATATTATAATAACGTCTTTTAACAAGGTACTTCATATTACAGATCTTTATTCGAGAAAATATAATTCATAATATTTTTTTTTTGTATAAAGTCAGTATCTATACTCTTGTTGGAACTAAAACCTGGATAGGGTTCTACCAAGCTGCGTAGAGAACGTTAAAACACGACGTATGCATTGTGATTGGACGAAGCAGCTGTCAATAAATATCAACGAGATAAAACGAAAATACAACCAATACTTGTCTTTTTCTAGTGTAAGAGTTGATGCTTACAGAAAAGAGACAGATATTGTCGAATTCGCTGTGGCTTTGTCTCCAGATCTTTCTCCAAGTGTATTAAACACAATTTGAGCAGAGTTTTATGCTTCGGAATTCATAATTCAATCAATTTCATTAAATCACTTTTTTACTTAGACGAGAGATCTCTTGATAGCCAATTCGGTTAGACCTTCGCTTTGTTTATTTATTCCACCAAGCGTTATTGTAGAAATATAGATAACATTACTTGTCATTACCAGAACATCTTACATTGCATGGCCTTCGAGATGCAGTGATCCTCAAACCTTTGTAGTACAAGTTCTGGAAGCTAGTGTTACTGACAGCAAATGGCCGATTCCTTATATCACAATAAAAAACCTGTATAGACCTACGCAGCTGAATCTCTACCCTCTATGATCCCTGTTAACGCCTGCCTATCCTTTTTATTCTCACAAGCACACGTGACGAGCGCCAGCAAATGTTTATTGGAGTACTCCGTCCGCTCGGTGACGAAGTCTTCCAACCCTTTCCTCGGCAAATAGTACGCTTTCACGTACCTCTCCACGTAGTCCTGATAGGGAATGGGCTTCAGGCCGGATATTTTCTCCAACTTGACCAGCAGTTGTGTGTAGTCCAACTGCATCAGTCCCCTGCCGCCGTTGGAACACTTGTTCGCGTTGGAGAACCCCTCGACGAGGAGATGCACCACGAACTTGGCCACCATGTACCACACCGCCTGCAGCACCTCCATATTGAAGGTGACGCGGTTGCAGATGTTTTCGAGCCGCAGCGCGAACACCTGTATCTTGCGCACGATCATGTCGACGTAGGGGCTGTGCTCGACGGCGACGGCCTTCACGTCCCACTTGACCTGCGACATGGCCACGAGCGCCGGGCGGGGCTCCACCACGCGCGCCGCCGAGCTCATGTACACCGGCGCGCGCAGCTCCGCCGCCACACCTAGCGTGTTCTCCTTGAAGTGCTCCAGGATCAGCTTTTGGTGTGGTGCGACTATTGTTTCTATGTACGGTTGTAGTATTTCGTACTGTTTGGCCAAGAATATCACGCTCTCGACGGCGACTATCCGTTCCGCCAGTCCGTGGAGGTTGGCTTCCGAGTTTAGTTCCAGGTGTTGAGGCAGTTCCGGACAGGGGAATGACTTGCCGTCCCCCTCGCCATTCATGTTGACGTTGTTCGAGATTCTTTTGAGTAGTGCGGTCAACTTTGAAGTGTAGAGGGTTGACGACGCCACCTCCAGGTCTGAGGTGAAGAAGTAATGTACTGTATAGAAGTAGTAGTCGAATAGCTGGTTCATTAGAACTACAACTTCCAGAGATATTTGAGGCAAATATCTGCAAATTTGTAGGTACTGGCCACAGTTCCTAAGGACTGAGAGTGTTGTGTTGGTGACTATAACACAGTCTTTGACCTTGGAGGGGCTCTCGTGGATCCTTTGTCCATTGCAATCCAAGTCGTTCTCGTCGACGTACGCGCGTCGCAGCTCCTCAGGCTCGTCGTCCGACTCGCAGCTGTCCACGTCGGGCTCCACTCCGAATATATAGTCGTTGGTTATGTCCTCGTTTCGGAACATTTCGAACGGCGTCCTCGTTGTTTGCGCGTCAAAATATTTCATCACATACACGCTGTCGTCCTGCGAGTTGACGGAAGACGTGCCGTCCGACTGCGTCTTCTGAACCCGCGACGTGTCGTGCCTCGACGTCAGATACTTCTTGAACTGCTTGAACTCCTGCAGATTTAGGATGTTGAACGTAGATTTGACTGGGCACTGTTCCCAGCCTTCGTTCTCTAAGAACAATTTGAGTTCATCCATTCTGCCTCTGTGGTAATTTTTGATGTACGACACACTCTGCGTTTTGATGAAGTCCTGCAGTAAGTCAGATTTGTCGCCACAGAACACCTCCGCCACTTGAGTCAGTCGCCGCAGTATTCCTAGAATTTGCACAAACTTCTCGAAAGGATACTCCTCTAAGCCGGAGCTTTTTAGGAACGTGGACACCTTAGCCTGAACGTCATGCCAGATCCTAAGCAGTCCTGCTTTTAACTTCTGTCTGATGTACTCTCGGCTGACGTTCTTCTCTATGTCGAACACGTTGTTGGTGCTGGGCAGCAGCTCCTCCTCGTCATGCTTGGCGTGCCATTCAACCAGGAGGTAATAACTCCGCATCACCATAAACAGGTTTTCGCAGAGATTCAGCAGACACACGTGAGCCTTGTTCGGTTGCACAGACTGGCACATGTCCTGAAACTTGGCCTCCATGGACGCGTCCCCGATGTAATTTTTTACTGCTTCTATGGACGACTCGTTGACAGCGGATGAGTAATGCATGTGAAGCTGCTCCATCGCCGCTTGTGTCTTCCCCAGTAACTCATAAGCCTTCCTCAGTTTTCTAAACGTAACCTCATCGAAATGGTAACAAAGCCCGGATAGAACAGAGTCCAGCTTCTCCTCAGTCATTACTAGCGTGTCCTGGAGCCGGGTCGCCAGGTCGGTGATGCACGTGAACTCCTTGTGATTCGCAGCGGCCTTCCTACTCTTCAGGATCAGTTCTATAGCTTTGTAGTATTCCTTCTTGTTTAGTAACTCAGACACATCATTTTCCACACTGCGGAGATTTCTGAGCAGCTCCAAGGATTTCAGTACAGAGCGTATGATTTGGCGTTTTCTGAAATTGGCCAAGATCACGAAAGTGGAAATGGTGAGGTGGTTTGAGGCGGTGCGCAGGTGCTGCCGGGCGGCCTGGCACGTCTGCAGCGTTTGCGCCAGCTGCTCGCGGATTGTTTGGATTTCATTGAACTCTCGGTCACAGTTGTCCCTCTGTTGCGAAATTAAATGGAGTGCCTTACTGGAAACCACCTGTGGGCAAAGATTTATCATTGAAATATTTAGATATGAGTCACCAACTTAGGCCAGGATTGAAAAATGAATCACATCCGTCACTACGTAATACGACGTTGGTGAGAAGTGTTTCTCTTTTATTTCTATTCAATTTGAGAACCGTTGCTCAAATCATTTTATAGCAGGTACGGAATTGAGCGAACGAACGCGTGTTCCAAGATCAAGCAAAAATTTCGAAGATGTTTAACAACCTGCTGCTGTCGCTTGAGCTTGGTGAACATTTGCTCAACAGCGTCGCATGTGGGAGGGTCTGGTGCGTGCCGCAACACGTGTCGCGCCGCGTCGAACTCACGCGCCGGCGTGAAGTACACATGCTCGATCTCGCGCAGCACCTGCGACAAACCATTACTTTAATCGCTAGCCTATAAGTCATTAGATCACGAATCCACTATTTTTTATGTTTACGTGAATGTAAGAGATTGAAATGAAACCGTTTTGCGGATTTTATAGTGGTTATTATATTATAATTTTCTCCTGAAGTATCAAAGACTTTGCAGCCTTCGTGGTCCAGTCCGCTACATGACCAAAAACAATTTCAAACATACTATTAAGTTTTATTCTTCGCAATTAAACTAGTATATTTTCATGAACCACTCACAAATACTAACCAAATCTTTTGGATGACTATATAACATAGTAAATGATGGTGTTACCACAATCTCAGCAAGTTTTACAAATTATGTAGCTGGCAAACTACCAATTGAGCACAGTTTTTTTTTTATCTTAGTTTAGCTACAATTACTTAAAAATATCGCTCACCACATGGTAATGTTCTGAAGTTAACCAACTATTTTACCATAAATAAAGAAGGAAAAATTTTTATTTTTAAGTGGGCTAGTTCAATTCTGTCAATTGCATGAAATAAAACAGAGATATAGACTGTGTTTTTTCTTCCATTACTCGTGTAAAATGATCAGAAGGATTTTGTAAAAATAATCACAATTAATTGCAATTACTTTATGTTAGCACACTTCTTTAGGTTTTTCTTTTCTGAAAGTTTGTATTCGAATGGCCACCTGTATCCCAGATTACCAACAACAATAACTGTTGAAAACAACTAGTGTTGCAACAGACAAGTCTTACCAACGATATGACATCAACTAATGATGTGATATTAATAAACAAACATAACATTAGTAAAGAAACTACCTCAAGATCTGCAGCAGAGTGTGCGGTGCTTAACGATCTGGAGTTAACACCGGGCGGTCCATGTCTGTTCTCCAGGGCATCATCCGAGAGCATCATGCAGTCCTGAAGGAAAAATAGTTCACTACAATTGACTTATTTTTGTATTGCTTCATATAGCTGAATAGATCTTGGCATTGTATAAACTGTGGCCTAAATTACTGAGTAGTGTTCCAGGTCAGGTCTTCGTAGGTCAGCTTTGATTAATATGCCCAAGACTAAATTCATCAGAGGAGGTTTGCTGTTCAGAAAGCGGCTGATCATAAAAACTAAACCAATTTATTTTTACTGAATAAAAAGCAGTATTCATTATTACGCAGAAATAAAACTTCTCAAATCAAAGATCAGTCCAGCCCAGATTGCTGTCTTTCATCTGCATTAAAAAGTATGCTGAACCCATATTAGAGTTTCCTAAATGCAAGTAGAACAAGATATAAATATTCCAAGAGGCCACAGTTTGTTAACATCCTGACCATGTTCTATGTTCTATATTGAGGGGCTCATTTTTCCGCGCTCAGCCTGTAATAGGTCAGGCTGTTGTGCGTAACATCTTGACCATAACTTGAATGCACTGACAACTATTAACTTTTATAACTTTGTTTACGAAAGATGATAATATTTTTGAAATGTTACATGCTATCTAGAATATTTTACGCGTTTAAAATTATAAAATGGAAAGGCAAGCGGTACATATATATACCGTTATTAAAACAATAAATACTTACGTGACCCCGCTGCGTAAATAGTTCACAGATCACTTGAAAGAATACAAAGCATCAGTTACCACACAGTTTTAGAGGCAGTAATCATTTTACACATGTTATGTGTGTTTAATAAACTTATTATCATAGTATACACGACATTGAGAACATATTTGCGACTACGTTTTAATGTATTCGAGAAAATTTCAGAATTATTTGACGATGAAACATGAAACAGAATTGAAAATGAAAGAAACAAATTTTGACGTAAAGTTTTGACTTTTGACGTTTCCATTTTTTTTATTAGATTCTTAAGAACTCAGCTATGGTCAGAGACCATACTGCCAAGTTAAATTTATTTATTTATTCACTTCAAATACAGGCTTACGAGGCATAAAGTAGTTGCTAGTGGCACCCAAACTAAGCTATGACTAGTTTTAATAAGCTTAGCGACCATGGTGACAGGACGAGGCATAGCGGGCCGCAACGCTGCGGCGCGGCGCGCTTCAAAACTCTTGCACTTTGCTGCACTGAGGCCCGTCTCATTTCATAAGGACCTACTTCTATACAAAATATGTAGAAGACGTCTCATTAGCGGATGATATTCATAATTGTAATATTGGATGCAAGAAATATTATTGAAATAACATTTATTTATTCATATAAGAACATAATAGTGGATTTATTTTCGTTACTCTATTTGAAAGCTAGTTCCATAAAACGTACAATCCCATTTAAGAGTAACGGGTAAACACGAATAAAAGGGTAAACCATAATTTATATTATTATTTTGAAGCTTAACTCAGGAAAATAAAATGTAGAAAGAAAAAAAAACTGTTGGCTGCATGATTCGGCTTTCTTTAACACCTTGTCATTTTAATAAAGAAACAGAGTGCTTGACGTCATGCGAGCGATGAGTACTTAGCAAATGTGATTTATTTTATTTAGTGGTGTTTTTAGTGGACAATCATTAATGTTTCTTGTTAAGTAGCAAAAATGGAGACTGAAAGAATGATAGAAGACACAATGCCGCCTCAGGTATGTTCAGAATCTTTAATTGGGGCACCTCTCGTAATGTCACGGTATCGCCGCCATCTTTGCCTTTACAATTTGGATTGAAATATTTTGTGTTTTTATTCACAAATAAAATGGTTGTTGTGAACAATTTTTTATAATTTTCTCTCTCTAATTGAATAAATATTACAAAAACAATTAGGTTATACACGTAACAATCTTAGTTATTCTATTAACAGTAACTATACAAAAAAAATTGATCCTGCAATGCGGATCTTTATAAATTCGTGTTTTGAACCATTGAAACTGTACTTAGGAGTGCGAATTTACCGTTATGGGTAATTTATTACTTTGTACTAGTTTAGAAACAGGTAGGAATGTGTTTGTTTACGTTTGAATTGTACGCGTTATTACCATAGTGTCCTGTTTCACATTTCTCCAAAGCTTTATGGAAGTAAATAAATCCTCTTTTGCAATCCTTGTACGTGATAAAACCGTTTTGGTCGAATAAAAAACTATCCGTCAGTCATAAAAACTGAAATGTGTCGACAAATTGGATATACAATTTCGGAAAACGCTCTGTGCCACTTTCGTTATACATTTCGTAATAGCTAACAGTTATACAAAGGAATAGGGTTTTGCACGATATAACACGTATAAGCGTGTCACCAGCACGTTATGAAACCGTCGGGTTTCAGCGTGACAAACCATGACTAAGCTTGTTAAAATATCATGTTTTCCTTAATAATTGCATGAAATTTATTTTCGTCCATATAAAAGTAAATTCAGATTTTAGCTTTCAATAAATCTCATAGTCAGTGTTAATAAAGAGTTATTTATTTAATAAGCAAATAAAAGATATAGTTTTGATCAGTGGATTTTCAATACTCAGATCCCCAATTATTTTTTATTGCTTTGAATAACGAGACGCGCTTGCCGTTCGCCCGATAGTAAGTGATATGACTGCCCATAAACAATGGAAAACCATCCAAGGCAAGAACAAAGTATTGTTTGGTATTCCACTGCGCTTACCATACTGTGACATGAGATGCTAAGTCTTATTTCTGTCCTTTAAACTGAAACACAACAGTGACTGCACACTCCTGCTTGGCGGTAGAAATAGACATTGCGGTGATCCCTACCCAGGGACTCACATATGAGAGACTTATAACCAGTAAAAATTCCACCTCATAAAAATGACACTAAAGTTTACTCCAAAGTAGCCACATCTGCCACATTTTATTTGTGTTCCATGTTATTTTTAAATAAACCAATGGGATGTATATAAAAAAAAATAAGTAAAAATTTAAAAACCAATATATGTATAATAGTACATTAAAGCTGTTTTTTTGTATAAAAATACCTAAAGTAATAAGTAAAATATTTAATTTTTCAAGACTTCCACTGTATAACAAATAGAAAAGATGCATATCTCTTTTTAAAAATGATTTATGAAGATTTGGAACCTAAAATTGCTTCAAATAAGAAAAGGAACATGTTTGTCTTTGAATTGTTAAGTTACTTGTTAGATTTGGATACAAAAATTATTTGCAACTTATATGATATTGGCTTGCAGCTCTTGAATTATCCACCCTTTTATGTAAGTTTGGGGCATTTATGCTGGAGTACATATAAAGAAGGAGTGCATATGGCTTAAATTGATATGTATTTGGTATACTCTATGATAAAGAATCTCAATAAAATTTTAACTTATTCTTAATGAGTTATGGTTGAGTTTTGACCACCATCCAAACATTACTAAGAGACAAAAGTTAACTCTTGGTCTCTCGTGGCTCGCCGGCGAGCCAAGACAGCTACATGACATTTGCGTGTGTCACGGGATTATAACCTTATATACTACATAATAAGGTTATTTTTCCGTCACACGCGTAGCTGTTAATGTTGCCGGCAAACATTCAGCTACCTGTACATATTTGAAAATAAAATTTTGACAAGTCATGACGGGTTAAGCTGTGGAGATATATATACATAATTTATTTATTTACACCGTACACAGGTGTTAAAGAAATTATAATAAATGTTTCCTTTTGGTCGTGTTGCCAAAGTCAAATACCATGTATACCCAATTTTCACCATATGTATGTGTGATAGGAAGTAACCTTATTGGGCAGAAATACCAGACTGGGCACATTCTGACCTGAAAAACCTACTATTACTTTCTTAACCTGGGATTTGTAGCCAAGACCACAGCATCATAGTCGTACTGCGCAAAGAATACAGCTATGCCACCGAGACAGCCGACATAATACATAACTATTGTAATGATTAGAAGTATACTCCTGTGAAAAGAATTTTAATAAAGTTTTATCTTATTGTTATTGAATTATGGTTGAATTTTGACCACCACACAAACATTACAAAGAGATAAAGAGGTCAAGCCGTTGAGATAAACAATGTAAACAAGCTTTCACAATGACATTTTTAAATTATTATGTAAGAAAATAGTAATATAAAATACCACACTAATGGACTAAGTGTGCAAAAAGGAGCCCCTCAGGATAGAAAACCACAATAAAATCCTGATAGTAGTTTTATTTCAATAACTATTATTATCTATCTATCAATCTATATATATATATATATATATAAAAATGAATCCCTATTTCCCTTCGTCACGCCATCACGCGTGAACGGCTGGACCAATTTAACTATTTTTTTTTGTTGTGTTTGTTATTGTCAGGAGAAGGATCTTATGACAGAAAAATTCAAAAAATTGCGCGGATAATTAGAAAATTTAAGAAAACTTAACAGAATATTAACTGTCAATTGTTTGAAATAACTGCCAGCGATTGACAGAATGCGCGCTGCAAATTCATAGTTAAGACGGGACAACGTCTGTCGGGTTAGCTAGTATATAATAGTTTTATGTCTTAAAATAATAGAATCCAGTGCCTATGATTTTAAACCAGATGAGAAACAATAATAATTCTGCTATGAATGTCTTTGTACTTTGTTTGAAACTATTACAATATAAAATACAGGGTCATTTTGACATTGAGTTACTTACTTTACAATTTGTTACTCTTTTTCTGTAGCTGTAAAATAAAAAAGTGTAAGTTTTGGATAAAATAAATATTAAAAAAATGTAATTTAAATTGTATACATCATAATACTATTACTACTATGAGTGAATTCCTCGCAGCAGCAACATCCTACTTCCAGTCACAAATTCACTCACTTATATTTATATTTTATGAAATTACAGTGTTAAAAAATTTAGAGCAACTTTAGCTCCTGGTACCTATATATTGGCTCTCGATATTATCCAGCGAGTATTCGTACATTAAAGTTACATATTAAAAATACTTTATGTTAATTTGTTTCTTAGCAAAATAAGTAAATTTTGTCTAAAGGAGTGGGCTGAGGTGCAATTTTGCAATCACAGAACTCACTTTGTATCGCAGTGTGTTTCGTCCCATTACGTGATAGAGGGCGAGCGTACTCCCATATCGGGTACAAACTCCAGCTGAGCAGAAAAACCAAAATATTTTGCCCGACACAGGAGCCGAAACCAGAACAGTATGCAATACAACTATGCCACCAAGGCAGTCGTATGTGTTATTATTAAAAATATATTGACTGCCACGGTGGTGTAGTTGTACGCTGAGGTCCTGGATTCTAATCCCGATTCGGGCCAATAATAATTATGACTGAGTATTTCAAAATTCAAAAATACTCAGTCACAGCTTGGAGTCAGGAAGTTGGGTGTGATACTCCCGTGCCTCGGAAAGCACGCCGTTGGTCCTGCGCCTGATGTCTCTCAGGTCAAATTGAATTGCCGACTCACTAGTCTATAAGAGTGAAGGAACAGAGAGTGTCCCTGTGTGTTATGCATTATATTATCTCCTGCGCCCCTGTCTGATCTCCATTGAGATTGGCCGCCGTGGCTGAATTTTGGCTTGGAGGGATGCATTTATATCTATACATATAAAAGAAAGTTGTGTTAGTTACACTATTTATAACTCAAGAACGGATGAATCGATTTGGCTGAAAATTGGTGGGGAGGTAGCTTAGAACCAGGAGACGGACATAGGATACTTTTTATACCGTTCCCACGGGAACGGGACGTGACATACAATGTGGTATAACAAAACGAAATTTAGACCCTGGGAAGGTTATAGGCTACTATCCCGGGAAAATATATAGCCGGACGTTTATCCCGGAAAACTCCTTCATGCGGGCGAAGCCGCGGGCAAAAGCTAGTTAAAAATAAAACTCAACAATAAATTTGATTATACCGTCTCTTTCATTGTTATACAAAATGACAGAGACAGCTGCGTTGAATAACTTTTGTCGACTGGCTAGGGATAATCATTAATCATCAATCGATATTCAATCAAGGCCGCACTATACTTACCATCAGGTGAAGTGGCGTAATTTTGCTATAAAAAAAGCTTTCGCTGGACATAGCTTGAAAAACTTTAAAAAGTTTTTCCGGGATAAAAAGTATTCTGTAGTATTCAGGAGTAATGTAACGGCCTATTACTGGTGGTAGATCTCTCATATGCGAGAATCCGCCTGGGTAGGTAGCACCAAAATGTCTATTTCTGCAGCCAAGTAGCAGTGTATAGTCACTGTTGCGTTCCGGTTTGAAGGAAACTGTAGCCATTGTAACTACATGACAATATAAGACTTATATGACTTCACATCAGGTGAATGGCAAGCTCGTCTCTTCATTGAAAGCAATAAAAAATTAAAAAAAAATATTAGTAAAAAAAAACGGTTTAGTAGTTCCTGAGATTGACGTGTTCAAACAAACAAACAAACTCTTTAGCTTTATATATTAGTATAGATTGCATGACTGAACGGAACTAATATAACAGTACGACACTGACAATACGGCAAGGTTTAATTTTCGACAAGTATTGACTTGCTTACCTAGGTCCAAGTGGGCCTATTAGTCTGAAGTGATAAAATAGTGAAGGTTGTCGACCTTACGGCGGCGGATTCAAGTGCGATGGTTGGTGATATTAGTATGCATGTGGATGTCAATTGGTCTAATACCAGAATAATTTAAGATTTACATTATCTATATACTATTATATAAAGCTGAAGAGTTTGTTTGTTTCTAACGCGCTAATCTTAGGAACTACCGGTTCGAATTGGAAAATTCTTTTTGTGTTAGATAGCCCTTTGTTCGTGGAGTGCTATAGGCTATTATATATCATAACGCTATACCCAATAGTACTACAACTACCCAACGTATTAGGATAAAATTTGGCATGGAGACAGTTTGAGACCCTGGGAAGAACACAGGCTTCCGGGAAAATATATAGCGTGACTTTTATAACGGAAAACTTTAGCCCGAAAAACTTTATAACGCGGACGGAGCCGCGGGCAAAAGCTAGTTAAGGAATAAAACCATTTCCCGAAATTAAAAAGTTTCTATTTAGAGTACACGTCCCTGCAGACGCCTGAAGACTAACACCGCGGTTGTTTGAATGATGTCACTGTTACCAGAGGGCGCGCGTGCGAGGGAGACAGCAAAATGCTCCCATACACTCCTAGTCAGCATTTTAAACACCTTTTCTCTATCGCATTTTAAGGACTATTTTTGCGGTATTCTTAACATTTATAATAAACAATTTTTTTCCTCCCGCTCTAAAACATGTAACAGTTAAATACCTACAAACGCCGATGTTTGCACGTAAAATATGACTAAATTATTGTCAGAAATGCAACTCATTTGCATATTTAACAACATTAAATCGCATATTTTCCTCTGTTTCGTTATTATATGAGTTGAGACGGAGTTTAGTGAGCTCACATTGAATTAACGCGACGACAAAATTCATATTTTTTACCGGATGACGCACGTAGATTTTTGCTGTGTCATTACTTACTCTCCCAGTGGGCAACGGCATGGCTGTGTTTCTGGCTTGCTTTAGACTATTGACGGCGGATGATGCTTAACATCACGCGTATCGCTCCCTCGTTTGCTATTAAGAACATGAAAAAAATACTTGTATATTCTATTCTCTACTAGTTGACCCGACAGACGTTGTCCCGGCTTAACTCTGAATTTGCAGCACGCTTTCTGTAAGTAAAAGCGGCGATAGCCTAGTTGGGTGTGGAACGGACTGCCGAGACGAATGTCCTCAGGTTCAAATCCCAAGGGCACACAATTCTGACTTTTCTAAAATCATGTGTGTATTCTTTGTGAATTTATCGTTCGCTTTAACGGTGAAGGAAAACATCGTGAGGAAAGCTGCACATCTGAGAAGTTCTCTGTAGGAATTTCGAAGGTGTGTGAAGTCTACCAATCCGCACTAGCCAGCGTGGTGGACTAAGGCCTAATCCCTCTGAGTAGTAGAGGAGGCCCGTGCTCAGCAGTGGGCGAGTATATAATACAGGGCTGATATTATTATTATTATTATTCTGTAAATCGCTGACAGTTATTTCAAACAATTGACAGTTATATAAAACGACCCGCTCCGGCTTCGCACGGGTGCAATGCTGACTATTGAATGGATGTTATTATTATACATATAAACCTTCCTCTTGAATCACTGTATCTATTAAAAAAAACCGCATCAAAATCCGTTGCGTAGTTTTAAAGATTTAAGCACATATAGGGACAGAGAAAGCGACTTTTTTTTATACCATGGAGTGATTAATATTTTCGTTAAGTTTTCTTAAATTTTCTAATATTCCGCGCAATTTTTTAATTTTTACTTTCATAAGAACCTTCTCCTGACAATAACAAACACAACAACAAAAAAAGTGAAATCGCTCCAGCCGTTCACGCGTGATGGCGTGACCAAGGCAAATAGGGATTAATTTTTATATATCTATTCTGTATAGAGGTATATAATAAATAAAATTATAGATTTTCCGCTCATTGCGTTACTCAATATTTATTTATATATTCACTTACATTGACAGTAAAACTAAACATGTAGCTACTTAAGTAATGAACAATATGTTATCAATATAAGACTACAATCAATAACAAATTATAGGATAGAACTGGGAGAGGCTATGAATTATATTATATTAGCACCGACGGTTGTTGTGCCCTTAAAAGGACATAATAACCCGAGTACAGCGCAACTGGGTACAGTAGTGTCTCTAAACCATCCAGGGACCAACACGGATACACAAAAAAAAAAAACTGTCCAATAGCTTAGGTGTAGTTCGGCGACATGCATAAGAATTAAATACACATATTTTCATTTATCAAAAAATAATAAAAATACACAGCTGTCTCCTAAATTCATATTGATAACATTCGCGATTTGTCAAAAGGGCGAAAATAGAATATGTTCCGTTCAATTTCCTTAATTTTCTCTTTTACATGAACCTTCTTCTGACAATAATAAACATAATAAAAAAAGAATTAGCGAAATTGTTCCATCCGTCCACGCATTATGCGATTACCAAAGGAAAAAAGATATTCGTTTCATTATCGACAGCTGAAAGGCTAATTTACTTCACCGACATTTTCTTTTCGAAAAATTTTAACTACCTCAAAAATACATACAAAAAAGTGCTGATTTTAAATGTCAAATTAGCTTTACAACCGTCGATATGTATATATATATAGTTCGTAAATGTATGTATGTGTGTATGTTGGCAGCAAGTGACGTCGCTGACGAGCCTCGACACGGGCGTGCGGCCGACGCCGAGCAGCGCCGCGTACACCGCCGAGCGAGACGCCTGTCTCAACTACTTCTCAAGATGGAACGAGACCGACCAGGTTATGGACGTTTTTTATTTCAAACATTTTTTTTATACGGGCAAAGTGACCCGACTACACCTGATGGTAAGTGGTGTGGGGTCCAATAGAATGTCGACTGACGAGAGACTATTACTCCTCTACAGTAGACACAATTATGTCGGCCTTTTGGCACCGAATATACACAAGTTGATCCCGGAACGCGCCACACGTGGGGCTCTATGGCGAGTTTTAACACCTTGTGTACGGTGATCGGCAACCACCAGTAGCTTTTATTTAGCTGCGATAGCCTAGTTGGGAATGAAACGGATTGTCTAGACGAATGCTTGTAGGTTCATAACACAAGGGATGTCGGACGTTTCTAGAGTTATGTGTATATTCTTTGTGAATTATCGCTTGGTTTAAACCTGCATACCTGAGAAGTTCTAAGAATTTTGAGGGTATTTGAAGTCAGCAAATCCACATTCCGCACTGGACAAGCGTGGTAGATTTAGGCCTAATCCCTCTCAGTAGTTATACAGGGCCGATATTATTATTATTATAGTATGTATTTAACAGAGGGAGACATAAAGAAATAATTCGAGACTGCTAAAAAATCATGGGCCCCTACTTCTATATTATTTGATTCTTCAAGTGAAATTCGAAGAAGCAGGCAAGCAACCTCAAAAGCTGTCATTGCATCGATAATTCATTTGATTATTCACCATCAGATAGCATAGGGCTGTCTCCCCCGATGTGATGTGATGAGTGTGGTGTTGCAGGTGGAGTTTGTGGAGCAGCTGCTGGCGCGCATGTGCCACTACCAGCACGGGCACATAAACGCTTACCTCAAGCCGATGCTGCAGCGGGATTTCATCAGCATGCTGCCCAGTGAGTATGCACACATGATATAAATAGGAAGATGACTCTTGCTAGGTTTTCTTGGATCTACTGAACTGATTTTGAATACATTGGGTTAGAGCAAAGGCTTCTTTCTCTTAATAGACCATTTGGCATATTTTTCGGCTAGAGTAGACCCTCAGAAAATATGAGTAATATGAGTAATAGGTAGGTAAGATGCCATGTTTTCACAGGGTGGTGATCTCAAGAATTGATCTGCAGGTAAGATTTAGTTAATGTGAAAATATAGTCGTCAGTTTCTATAAGATCAGCCAGCTTTGGGTATCATTGTGTTAGAGGAATGAGAATGCTTCTTCCAAATGTCAGAGACACGCACCCACAGCTCTCTAACTAGCTGTGTGGTTGTCCATAGGTTGTAGTGACCCCACCACGCAGCCCACCTTTTTTGTTTAGGATATGTTAGGATATAATGAAATTTTCTACAAATCTCACCCTGTTTTGAGGTACCATTATTAGAATTACAAATTGTCGCTCAAACGTTTTCAAACATTGAATTTTGAACAGTCTGCCGTTATGTATACATTTAAATGAGCAGACGGCCTGCGGGGAAATTCCTATGTCATGAAAATTCAATGTACTTGTGACCTCTGGTGAATAGAAATATATGTATTCATATCGAAGAAACATACATAGCAGGATTCCCAATAAGAATTTTGATATGTGAAATCTGCAAACCTGCACTAGGCATTTACTGGTGGTAGGATATATTTTATATCCGTCCGGATAGCGACCACTGTACACAACGTGTTAAAATTCGCCATAATGGTCCACGTCTGTCGCGTTTCGGAATCAGCAGGCGTTATATTGTCGACTGTCGAGGGTTAATCATCTCTCGTCATTCGACATTCGATTGGATCCCACTTCACTTACCATCAGGTGCAGTGGGTTTACTTTATCATGCCTGTATAAAAAAAAAGTTTAGCGTGGTGGACTAAGGCCTAAACCCTCTCAGTAGTAGAAGAGAACCACGTAACTCTGGGACAGTATTATAAAGCAGGGCTGATATAATATTATAATGCTTGTGTTAATTGTGGTTAAGCAGAGAAGGGCCTGGACCACGTGGCGGAGAACATCCTGTCGTACCTGGACGCGTCGTCGCTGTGCGCGGCGGAGCTGGTGTGCCGCGAGTGGCTGCGCGTGATCTCGGAGGGGATGCTGTGGAAGAAGCTCATCGAGCGCAAGGTGCGCACCGACTCGTTGTGGCGCGGACTCGCCGAGCGGAGGGGATGGTGAGACCACACTCTACTTCTCTCTGTTTTTTTTTTTTTTTTTTTTTTGTAGTAGTAGTAGTTCTGCCCCTGTGGATGCCGGGTCAGTCTATTTAGTCCGTCAAGCAAGATTTTGTCAGCACTATTCCGTTTTCATAATAATACAAAGCGGACTCGAAATTTATTTGAATAAAAAAAATGTTCTATTGAAATGAATTATATAATACTCCAGATAATTTTGTGGAAGAGGTTGACAATAATGTATCCGTCTCTCTCGCACTTACAGGATCGTGTACCTGTTCAAGCCGAAACCAGGTTGCCAGCATCAGTCCCACTCGTTCTACAGACAATTATATCCAAAAATAATAAAGGATATACAGTCGATCGAGGACAACTGGAGGATGGGGAATCACAATTTGCAGGTGAGTTGGTAATGTGTAACTTGGACTATTTGTTACTTTGTGCATTAGCTCCGCATGTGTCTACCACTTCGGGGAATCTTATTTTTTATATGAATATCATAGAGCATGATCCGGAAGGATGTCTCTTTGCTTTGTCGTTTTAATGATGACATTGTTGTATAATAAATTGGTTTCATATTTCAGCACATGAATCAAACATGATCAGGTTTAACATAATATTAAAATAATTATATTCTCTCTTCAAATGATAACAGTATTAAAAAAAAAACAAAAAAGGGTCTGTATCGACGACTTCTGCAGAAAAGACGCTAGAGCGTTACTAAAAATAAGTCATTCTGCATTTCCAGAGGATAAACTGCAGGTCCGAGAACTCGAAGGGCGTATATTGTTTGCAATACGACGACAACAAAATAGTGTCCGGCCTCAGGGACAACACGATCAAGATATGGGACAGAAAAACATTGCAATGCGTCAGGGTGAGTGCCACACATATACTGTAAGGTTTTTGAAGTATTTTTTTTATTTGAGTACGACAAAGTGACCATACGAGCGAAAGTGGTGGCGTGGTGGGGTTATCGCACTGTCCTTTTCTTACTCACGCAGCGTTATGGCCGGTGACGTCACAATTAACTATTACTGTAATTTGACAGATTTTTAACCACGTTTCAAAGCTCTATAAGTTATATATTATTGTGTGGATTTTGAAAATTATTTTTACGATATATTTTAGATGATTTTCTTTTAAAAAAAGTCGCCAACCAACTTATACCACCAGCAAACTCTACACGTCCACTGCTCAGTGTGTTTAACGCCGCGGTCGCGTGTTGCAGGAGCTGCAGGGCCACACCGGGTCGGTGCTGTGCCTGCAGTACGACGAGCGAGCCATCATCTCCGGCTCGTCGGACAGCACCGTCCGCGTGTGGGACGTGTCCACCGGCGCCATGCTCAACACGCTCATCCACCACTGCGAGGCTGTGCTGCATCTGCGGTTCTGTAACGGCATGATGGTCACCTGCAGCAAGGTATGTACACCTTCACCTTGGCTTCCTTTTCCCACTCTTAGCTTACTAGAAGACACGCTCCAGTAATTTTGAGCGAGGGTGTTGCGGGGTGTCGCGGGGTAAGGGGACTGATCCAAGCCTCTGCCTCGACGCTATCTATCGTAGTGTGCGCTGACTGTCTCGGTGGCGTAGTTGTAAGTGTACACGGTACAAGTACGACTGCCGCGCTGAGGTCCTGGGTTCGAATCCCGGGTCGGGCCAAAATAATTGTGACTGGGTTTATTCCATCTTAAAAATTACTCAGTCGCAGCTCGGAGTCAGGAAGTTGGCGGTGTGATACCCCCGTGCCTCAGAAAGAACGTAAAGCCGTTGGTCCTGCGCCTGATCTCTCTCCGGACAAGTCGGCTTGCCGTCTCACCGAACTATGAGAGTGAAGGAACAAAGAGTGCACCTGTGTATTGCGCACACACTTGTGCACTATATCTCCTGCGTACCTGGCTGATCTCCGTTGAGATTGGCCGCCGTGGCCGAAATTCGGCTAGGAGAGATTCATTCAGTGTGCGTGTGTACTCCTCACGCACACTGGAGGCGATTAGGGAAAGTGGGGCGTCTTCTTGAATCGAATGATCTATATAAGGTCGGGCCATTGTACATCGTTACGCCATTGGAAAAATAATAATTTTATGGGTTTTTATTTTCCTTGATTTGAACTTTCGGGTTTCCTTGGGGTTTTGGTCGTCCTCAATGTTAATGTAAAAGTTACTAGTTTAATTTGAAAAGTTTGCTATATTGTGACATTAGCTGACACGATTACGTTTCAAATTGGATGGTATGGTATGGATAATTAACATACTTGATGTTGTAAGCTCAAATATTAGTCTACGGTCTGATCACCTGCGGACTAAAACCCAGCAATATTTCATCCTGTCCCTTATGCAAATGGTCGCGGGCTGCGCATACGCAGGCAACCGCAGCGTCGGCCGTTCAGCGCCGCTCGCAGACCTAGGTTTGACGCTTCGTACGGACTGCGAGAGGCGACACATTCGAGAACATATTTAGATATTGAACGCCCGTTGCGTTGCAGGACCGTTCGATAGCCGTATGGGACATGACGTCCACGACGGAGATCATGCTGCGGCGCGTGCTGGTGGGCCACCGCGCCGCCGTCAACGTGGTTGACTTCGACGAGAAGTACATCGTCAGCGCCAGCGGCGACCGCACCATCAAGGTAACCGTCAGTGGGTTTTAAAGGGGGGGAGGGGGCGTCGCACGGGGCACCGGGTACTAGGGAAGGCGCCGGAGGCACCCACAGGCTCTGTTTTGTAATTAATCACTGAGTCCGCTTTTGCCATTTGGGGATTTAAAAAGAGGGGTGCCAAAATGTTTTTCGTCCATGGCGCCCGGACACCTTAGGAAGGCCCTAGTGGCCATGCTACTAAATCTCGATTTCAATTAACGATCCCCATCTGTAATTTTGGATCAATAGTTTCTTACCATTGATATAAATTCTATGCCAGGCTTAGATTAGTCGCACACTGATTTGAGACTGTACACCCACGAGGTTGACAGATGACCTCATAAAGTCGCAGGACGTCGTTGGATGCGGGCCGCTTCCAATAGGTCGATCTGAAATCTTTGTAGAAGGCTCACGTTCAGCAGTGGACATCCTGCGGCTAATGATGATTATCATTAAACGATGATTCACCCTATATCACAATGTACTGTTTTATACATGTTAATGTCACAGTAACCTACTGAGAAGTTGGCGGCGGAAAGCACGTAAAGCCGTTGGTCTTGCGCCTGATCTCTCTCCAGTAATGTCGGCTTGCCGTCTCACTGATCTATGGGAGTGAAGGAACAGAATGCAGCTGTGTATTGCGCACACACTTGTGCAGTATAATATCTCCTGCGTGGCTGATCTCCGTGTAGATTGGCTGCCGTGGCCGAAATTCGGCTAGGAGGAGGTTAACCTACAACTTCCTCTCCCCGCAGGTGTGGAACACGTCGTCGTGCGAGTTCGTGCGCACGCTGAACGGCCACAAGCGCGGCATCGCGTGCCTGCAGTACCGCGACCGGCTCGTCGTGTCCGGCTCGTCCGACAACACCATCCGTCTGTGGGACATCGAGTGCGGCTCCTGCATACGCGTGCTGGAGGGACACGAGGAGCTCGTCAGGTGTATACGGTGAGGAGTGTGGCGCGGCAGCCAGTGTTGAGTTTTCTTTGTATTTTATGTTAACTTGTCGGATGGTGGAGCATGGTGTAATTTAGTTGCTTTTCTATATAAATATTTACGATTCTTTTATATTATTGCATATGTTTATGAATCAATACTAATGTAAAGTTGAAGAGTTTGTTTCTTTGAATGAGATAGCTAAGGAACTAAAAACCAAATTTGAAAATTGTTTCAATAGGAAACTACATTACTCCGCAATGCTATAGGCTACTTTTTATGCCGGAAAAACATATTCACACGGACGCAGTCGCAAAAACTAGTAAATAAATATGAAAAAAAAAATTGTAGTGTCAATCTTATATGGAAATCATTTGAATGCCTTTCTCACAGGTTTGACAACAAGAGAATAGTGAGTGGAGCGTACGACGGCAAGATCAAGGTGTGGGACCTGCCCGCCGCGCTGGACGTGCGGACGCCCCACCAGGACCTCTGTCTGCGGACCCTCGTGGTGAGTAGCATAGCCGTGCTCGACCTAGCTCTGTACAACCAAGCTGGTGGATTGGCTTGTTGTTCATTGTTGTGTTCGTGGCCACTCTATGGTCACTAAAAAGTAAATTGTATGATTGACATTTGTCATTGTAATAAAAGAATATTATATGAAAATGTACATATTATAATTTCATTTACAATTAATACATAATATTGGCGACGAGGATATGGAACTACAAAAACTTCGAAGAATACGAGCCTCTATAAGGGGGGCAGCTTAAAAAATTACAAAACTATTTAATACAAAATGAACAAGAAATTCCAGACTACGAATTAAAAGCAAGACTAGAACATTTGACAACTTATCAAAAGAAGTTCGACCAAATTCAAACGGAAATTGAATCGATAATAGAATGTGATGATCAGGTGGAGGTGGAAATAGAAGAAAGATATATAACTGAAGAATTGATAGTACAGCTACAAGTAAGGTTACAGGATTTACGCCCTACAACATCTATTTCTACACCATACTACGCAACACCTACATCTACATACGCTCGAAGCAGTGAAACGGTAGTACCGAAGATAATGTTTCAACCATTACAAGAAAAAGAAAGTTTTATAAATTTTACAAAAAGATTAGAAATGTTTTTGCTTTTAAATAATTGCCATGACAACCAAACCAAAATGTACATGCTTTTAAGTTCTATTCCTCCAGAACTACATCAAAGAGCATACGATCTATGTGCACCAAAAGAACCATCTGATGTCGGTTACGCCGAACTTATTAAAATTTTAGATGATTACTTGGACCCAAAACCAAGCATGTGGGCAACTCAACACAAATTCATTACAAGGACACAAGAGGAGAATGAATCGATTATAGAATATACAGCACAATTAAAACGTTTAGCACAGGATTGTGATTTTAAATGCAAACACTGCAATAAATCGATTGCTGATAATTTTATCACACTTCAATTTGTCCGAGGTCTTAAAGACAATGACGCACGTGCTAAAATTCTTCAGAGTACCGATGTAACTGACTTACCAAATCTCATACGTACAGCAACAGCTATAGAAACAGCAAAGTGTGACAGTTCTTACATATCAAAAGCTACTCATATAAGTCATCAAATGCAACAATTAAATAAGAAAACCCCATTCAAAAGACAAGTTATAACAGTAAAAGACATAAAAGGGAAATGTTTTCGTTGCGGAAGTGAAGGCCACAGAGCTAATAATTGTAGATGTATTAACGATACATGTTATAAATGTAAAAGAAAGGGCCATTTAGCTCGTGTATGTTTACACCCGTTCAGGGGCAACCATTTGGTCCAATCTGAGCACGTGGAGGTGCATGCTGAGGATGTAGCCCAGGATATGAACGAGGAGTCGATTGTCGATGTTGGTATACCATGGAACATGAACGTCATTAGATCAATCATCAACGACAAATATATGATTAAGATCCACATTAACGACAAAATTGTTGAGATGGAGGTAGACACGGGAGCAGCTCTATCATCAATATCTTATAAAGATTTTAAGGCATTAAACCTCGATACAAAAATATTCAAAACTGACATTATCATGAAAACTTATACAGGAGAATTAATCAAACCGGTCGGAGTAGTATACGTGACATGCAAATATAAACAGCAATTTTTCAGCGGAAAGCTATATATTATCAAACAAAACGTTGAACCTATATTTGGTCGATCATGGATTAGACTTACAAATCTCAATTTAGCCAATATCAACAATATACGATCTAATATTGATACGAAACTTGACTCATTATTGGCTGAATATTCAAAGGTTTTCGATGGAACTCTTGGCTGTATACCTAACTACAAGGCAAATTTTTCTTTAAAAGAGGGAGCTACACCAATTTTTATTAAACCAAGACGTATACCGTACGCTCTAAAGGAAAAGGTTGACACGGAAATAGATCGCTTGTGTCAACAAGGAGTTATTACGAAAATAGACAACTCTGAATGGGGAACTCCTGTAGTTCCGATAGTTAAACCAAATGGAAGTATACGTCTATGCGCCGACTACAAAGTTACATTAAATAAGATCATCAAAGACGACCAATACCCAATACCGATAATTGAAGACATACTCGTAGAAATGAATGGTGGTGAGATATTTTGCACATTGGACGTCAGCCAGGCGTACCTACACATGATGATGGATGAGGAGAGCGCCATGATGCAGACAATAAGTACACATAAGGGTTCATTCAAAGTTAACCGTTTGATGTTTGGTGTTAAGGTAGCACCTAACTTGTGGCAAAAATTTATGGATCGATTGCTGCAAGGATTGGCAGGAGTAAAATGTTTTTTGATGATATCATAATTCAAGGATCTTCAGAAAATCAACTCTTAGCAAGACTACGTCAAGTTCTTCAAAAATTACAAGAATATAATTTAAAATTAAATAAGGAGAAATGTCAATTTTTTAAGAAGAGCATTAACTATTTGGGACATACGATTGATAAAAATGGGTTACATAAAAACAGAGACAAAGTTAAAGCAATTCTGGACGCCGAACGCCCTAAAAACATTGACGAACTCAGAACATTTTTAGGCATGGCAAATTATTATAATAAATTCATACCAAACTTAGCTTCAATATCGAATTCCTTGAATTCTTTGCTAAAGAAAGGTACAAAATTCGATTGGACCATGAGATGTCAAGAGAGTTTCGACAAGATAAAAAAAGAAATTATCAGTGAAAGGGTACTAATGCACTTCGATCCCAATAAACCAGTAGTACTCGCTACAGATGCATCCCCGACAGGACTTGGCGCCATTCTGTCACATAGAATGCCTGACGGCTCCGATAGACCAATCGCATTCGCATCTCGTTCACTCACATCAAGTGAAAAGAAATACAGCCAAATTGACAAGGAAGCGACGTCTATCTTCTGGGGACTTAAAAAGTTTTTCAATTTCTGTTACGGAAGGAAGTTCATATTAATTACAGATCATAAACCGCTCACTATAATATTTCATCCCCATAAAACATTACCGGCAATGAGTACTATGAGGCTTTTTCACTACGCCCATTTTCTATCTGGTTTTGACTATACGATTGAATACAGAACATCGAGTGGCAATAGTAACGCAGACTACTTATCTCGATTTCCGGTAGATAAAATAGCCTTGAATATTATTGACGCTTGTAGCGTTTTTCAGAGAAACCAAATGAACACCATTACAATCGACCGAAAAAGATAGCTGAAGAAACCACGAAAGACATGGATTATGATACACTGATGAAAGCACTGATGACGGGCACAAGTGTTAAAAGATATGGTTATAATGACAACGAGCTTACTGTGCAAGATGGGTGTATACTAAAAGGTACCAGGGTTATGATACCGGCTAGTCTGAAAAACACAGTACTAAACGAACTGCATAAAGGTCATTTGGGAATTGTTAAAATGAAATTACTTGCCCGTAGTTATGTTTATTGGAAAAATATAGATAAAGACATAGAAAGTCTAGTAAGTCAATGTCGTGAATGCCGATTAAACCAAAACCAACCAACACCGGTACAAGTACATCACTGGGAAAAACCATCTGGTCCGTGGCAGAGGATACATATCGATTTTGCGGGCCCTGTTAAAGGATATTCCTTATTTATAATAGTTGATGCATACAGTAAGTGGGTGGAGATTATACCGACGAAGGTTACCATTAGCTCATGGTGTATAAATAAACTGAAGGATTTATTCACAACATTTGGAGTACCATTCACCTTAGTATCGGATAATGGTCGACAGTTTGTATCAAATGAATTTGAGTCATTCCTGAAGAATACGGGAGTCATACATAAAACGTCAGCACCTTACCATCCAGCTACTAACGGACAGGCAGAGAGATTCGTACAGACGATTAAAAAGGCACTGCATGCTGCCCGTTTTGGGCCTGGTACAATACATGAGCAGCTACGAGACATTAAGGAACATTTGCTAAGGACCCCTAGCGTCAGCAGTGGCAAGAGCCCATACGAGCTAATGTTCGGTAGAGAAGTACGCACCGCTCTACATGTCAAATTCAGAGGGAAGGTAGCGAGAGAGACGGCGAGATCATATTCCGTTGTAACCAGGAAATTCGAGATTGGACGTAAGGTGCAGTTTAGGGACTACACAGGCCGTGACAAGTGGGAATTTGGCAGAATCGAGAAAGTCCTAGGTCACCTACACTATTTAATCAGAACAGAGAGTGGCGAAGTACACAAGCGTCACGTGGACCAGATCCTGGACTTACGTTCTAAAGAATAAGTAAAAAACTATGTTCATTTGAGGGGGGAGGAAACTGTTGTGTTCGTGGCCACTCTATGGTCACTAAAAAGTAAATTGTATGATTGACATTTGTCATTGTAATAAAAGAATATTATATGAAAATGTACATATTATAATTTCATTTACAATTAATACATAATATTCATGTTTGGGCAGCATTGGACTTTTAGAGTCTGTATTAGTCAAAATATAATTTCTGATAGTCTTCCTCTTATTTGAATGCTTCAGTGGCGTAATTGTATTACAGTACGATTGCAGTGCTGAGGTTTAGGATTCGAGGCTCGTCTCAAGTGATATTGGGTTTTCTACTCAATAACAGCCCGGATGTATCCAATATGACCCACTATCACATTATAGGACAAAATGCTCTTGGCGGAAAATGATAAGTGATCAGTCCCAGTTTTAACCAACTGACAGTCATCATCTCTGTGAGACAATTGCCATTGTAATTGTCTCCCAGATTATCTATCAGATGTATCATAAATGGTATCATTACGTTCATATGATAATGGTACATACATTGTATAAAGCCCGTTTGGTCCAGGAGCACACGGGGCGCGTGTTCCGATTGCAGTTCGACGAGTTCCAAATCGTATCGTCGTCGCACGACGACACCATCCTCGTGTGGGACTTCCTCAACTACGAGTCGGGCTCGCCCGCGCCCGCGCTGCCGCCCGCCGCCGCGCCCGCCGCGCCCGCCTCCAACAGGTAACTGCACCATCCTCGTGAGGGACCTCCTCAACTACGAGTCGGGCTCGCCCGCGCCCGCGCTGCCGCCCGCCGCCGCGCCCGCCGCGCCCGCCTCCAACAGGTAACTGCACCATCCTCGTGAGGGACCTCCTCAACTACGAGTCGGGCTCGCCCGCGCCCGCTGCCGCCGCCGCGCCCGCCGCTCCCGCCTCCACCAGGTAACTGCACCATCCTCGTGAGGGACCTCCTCAACTACGAGTCGGGCTCGCCCGCGCCCGCGCTGCCGCCCGCCGCCGCGCCCGCCGCGCCCGCCTCCAACAGGTAACTGCACCATCCTCGTGAGGGACCTCCTCAACTACGAGTCGGGCTCGCCCGCGCCCGCGCTGCCGCCCGCCGCCGCGCCCGCCGCGCCCGCCTCCAACAGGTAACTGCACCATCCTCGTGAGGGACCTCCTCAACTACGAGTCGGGCTCGCCCGCGCCCGCGCTGCCGCCCGCCGCCGCGCCCGCCGCGCCCGCCTCCAACAGGTAACTGCACCATCCTCGTGAGGGACCTCCTCAACTACGAGTCGGGCTCGCCCGCGCCCGCGCTGCCGCCCGCCGCCGCGCCCGCCGCGCCCGCCTCCAACAGGTAACTGCACCATCCTCGTGAGGGACCTCCTCAACTACGAGTCGGGCTCGCCCGCGCCCGCGCTGCCGCCCGCCGCCGCGCCCGCCGCGCCCGCCTCCAACAGGTAACTGCACCTGCACCGCAGCCTCCACCTGGCTCGGGAATCAGTGACCGATAGGCACGCTCCAAGTGCTCAAGTGGGTGACCTTTGGGCCATCACCTAACCTGGGGTATTAAGGCGTAATATTTATCCAACATTTTGAATATTTATTTATTATAATTCAATGAAAGTTTACAGCACTTAGCCAAAACACTTACATCTAACAATATATTCTAACTCTAAACCTAACAATATTAAGACAGCAATAACAATAAAATAAAATTCAAACTAATAACAAAATAACTAAAATGATTTCCAACACTTAACTTACTAAGGAACATTTTAAAGCGTGTCTAAAAATAACTTAATACTATTGTAAACATGACAAGGTTTGTTATAAAATATATCCAGATCTGTGTGATGAGCGTGCACGGCATTGAGAAGTGCGACCGCCCGGGCGGTAGGTGCTGAGTATTAGCTGGCCGCTTCCAATAGGTCGATTTGTAAATCTTTGGGGGGGATACCCGTGCCCAGCAGTGGGACAGCATAATATTAATATTATTATAAATATTTACAGGTAAATGTCAAGAGGCGCGGCGATACAACGACGTGCGACAAATAACAAAACTACTACTACTATAGTGAAATGCGAGGCGTCGGCGACGGTCGCGGGACTGCAGGAGGCGGGGACACAACAAGCTCACAATACTTGATCTACAAACATGTTACATGATTAACAGATTGGAACATCATCTAACCACATATGTCAGATTGAATGTCTGTAGTGAGACAATACGGACCAGAAACTAGAAAATTAAATGTACAAAACAGGAAGTGTTACCGTACCTAGTGATTGTGACAAAACGATTGGACGGCCATTGTTATTATTTATTGAGTGTTTTAGTTGACTGTAACAGTCCTGGTTTTGTTCTAAAATTGTTGTTATCCCCGTTGTGTGAGCCAGACGTCCCCAGAGCTAACGCCTCGTTCACACCGAGCGGACGGCGCGCGTTCATTCGGCGCTGACGCGCGGCGTCACGTGCATACACCATTCAAATTTAAATATAAACGGCAAGTAGACTATACATTTCAAGGATGGAATGAACTAACGAAAATAGCAGCACACCGCCAATTTTATCGTGTACATTAGTGGACTATAGGTAAGTTCTTTGGAACAACGGCATAGTTTAAGTGACACATGATTTCTTTTTCGTGCGGTAATATTACAACAATTGATACGTTTTATCACTGCTTATGAGAATGATTATACAATAAGGATTGGTAGATAGAAAATAATGTGGACTGTTTTTTTACTAGATCTTTCGACTTGGTCGAAAATTGTTTATAGATCTCTGCCTTTGTACGGGCGACGAGGTTACCCGCATAATATTACTCGCGAATATCGTGTGTTCGGTTCGTCTGATCGAGGATTTCAAGTTTTAATAAATAATATGTGAGTGACGCAGTGACGCTCGGTCTGTGCCGGACGCAGTTAAAGTCGGCTGACAGTCGATGGACAGGTGAGAACGTGGTGTTTGGAGGCGCGCGCACTGCCGACTGTGACATTAAACTTATAGGGTGTTTGACTTATTTTTACTTATAACTTTTGTAAAATATGAACGTCGATTAAATTCTAAAAGAGAAATAATTGAAATCTGGTGAAAAATTTACTTGTTTGATCAATTGAAATTTGGTAGTAGGAGTGAGTGTCAAAAAACAGAAAAGGGATGAAATATTTGCTTGTGACGTCATCGGGCATGATGCGTGCGAAAGAAAAAGATGGAGAGATGTCCCTGCTCCTGCAAGTAGCAATATCTGAAATTTGAATTATTGCCTTATCTCTTATCCAATTTTAATGCTGTGTTCACAAAAGGATTATTTTTTGTACCAATTGCTGTTACATATAAAGAAATGCACAAAATCAAACAGTCAAATACCCTATTGACAGTATGGTAGTGTACCTTGCCGTGGAAGTTATTAAATAAGTAGAATAGTATTTATATCCCACGCTGTGGCGTTCCCGCTCAATGCCGTGTGACGTGGATTAGATCTGATACAAACAAACGACTGATTTTATGTTTGATTCGACAGAACACCGTGATGACGCGCGACACGCCAACACTCTGATCGCGTGACGTTTGAGATTGGTCAATAATTGAGTTATATTTATTTTGTAAGATACAAATACATCATCAATGTTAGAGAAGTTTGTTATTATTCCCTGCAAGTGCGTCGCCAAGGGTGGGCAGGAAGAGGCAGTCCCCCCCCTAGAGATTCTAAAAATGTTGCCAAATTTAAAGCAACTAAAGTCCTAAGTCTTGGACTCGACTTGCTTGGTCGATCATTCCCGTAAGCTCAATTACGCTCTGCTCTGTGTTATTGTGACAGCAGGAGAGGGCCAGTGAGGGAGGAACATGTGCTCTCGACTTTACCTACAATTCATACTTTTCTTATTTTCTATACTAGCTTTCACCCGCAGCTTCGCCCACGTGGATTTCGGACTTCAAAAATGGAGGAGGTGCTCAATTTGTCGGGATGTTTTTTTATTTATGGTGGTATGCAGGTGGTCCGATTGTCCGGCCAGGGTCTGATGATGGGATCCTGGTGAAATCGAAGGAACTTTTAACCATTATTAAGGTTGCACACGCGACGGAAGCTTAAAAAATGGAGTAACTTCTCCCGTTTTCCCAACATTTCCCTTCACTGCTCTGCTCCTATTAATTGTAGCGTGATGAAAAGTATACTATAACCAGCTCAGGAGTATGAAAAATAATTGTACCAAGTTTCGTTAAAATCCGTCGGGTAGTTTTTGTTTCTATAACGGTTATACAGAAAGACAGACAGACAGACAAAAATTTTACTAATTGCATTTTTGGCATCAGTATCGATCCCTAATCACCCCCTGATAGTTATTTTGGAAATATATTTCATGTACAGAATTGACCTCTCTAGAGATTTATTATAAGTATAGATTAACATGGAGCTCCCCCCCCCCTCCCTCCCTAGGCCATCGGTTGGCGACGCTCTTGACACCCTGTTTCATCAAATGATTGGTAGAGTTGTAGGATACGTAATGCGACAGTTAGTCGGCGTCCGGTCGTCGAGTGTGCGCGCCGACTTAGATCACATCCAGTTATAATTAACTGTATCTCTAGTAGGAATTTATGCATTATCGTATAACATTCGTATCGATTTAGTAAATCTAGATGTTTGACAATAATATACTTCAAAGGAACAAATTCGTTTTACACATTACTAGCGATCCGCCCCGGCTTCGCACGGGTGCAATGCTGACTATTTAATGGATGTTATTATTATACATATAAACCTTCCTCTTGAATCACTCTATCTATTAAAAAAAACCGCATCAAAATCCGTTGCGTAGTTTTAAAGATTTAAGCACACATAGGGACAGAGAAAGCGACTTTGTTTTATACTATGTGTAAGTGATCAGTCTTATAAACTTGTTTTAGCGTTAAGAAGTGGTTAAAAATTGCTTAAATAGGGGCCTTATTCTCTATCCCGCACGTTATTTTGACAGTGCGTAACAAGCACGTAACACAACGCATCATGTTTAGGACTATAGAAATTTGGCTTACAGAATACCATTCCACACACATTTCTCGAAGATAACATGACACGGCCGCGTTACGCGTTTACACTATCACACAGAATAAGGGCCTAGCTGTCAAAAACATCACCGGTTTCCTAGTTTAAACCTTATTAAAAGGCAAGATGGCGGATTTTGACTTACAGCTGATCCAGTGAATTTGTATTTTAAGTAATAGATTTGCGACCTTTTTATAAGTAAGACTGTTTAAGTTTACCTTCACCATGGTTATTTGATTTTGGGAGTTTACACGCGCGATCTTCACGCTGTTATATTTTAGTTCCGAATATACTCACCGGGGCGCTGTACCAATTACAATTAAAAATATTAACAGTATATATAAGTCGAGTTACTATATGATAATGCGTAAATTGATGCTCGGGGTACAGGAATCAACACACTAGCGAACGGAGTATAAAATATATTTGTATTCACCAAAATAAAGTGTAATCATTAAAAGGCAATTCTCACGCAATAGATATTTATGTCGCGCATACGTTATTATGGGAAAATCTGTACTAATATATAAAGATGAAGAATTTGTTTGAACGAGCTAGTCTCGGAAACTTTAAACGATTTGTTTTTTTTTTTTAAATATGAAACTACATTATTCCTGAGTGCTATAGGCTATATTTATTCAGGAAAGCTTTGTGACGTGAGCCGAACCGCAGGAAATAGCTAATAAATAATATAATTATGTACGAATGTCGCGTTCGGCTGATCAGGAGTTGTATGGCATACACTGCAGTGGCTAGAGCTGAAATTATCTGAAAAAGAACGCGACACAACATATAGGTACTAATATGCATAAATGCGGTCTACAAATCGTTCTAATAATAATTAGATTCTACATAACTTCTTAGTAAAATAATGACCTATTCCAAAATTGTTAATTTGGGAATCGTTAAAAAAACGAATTTGTTTTTGCGACTTTCTTTTTTAAGTTGCTATAAAATTGACCTTATTATACATAGGTCAGAAATGAAACCCATAGCATGAAGAAAAAGGAAGGAAAAGTAAAGGTCGCCAACAAAAATTAGTTTTTAGACGATTCCTACAAATTAAGAATTTTGGAATAGGTAATTATTTTATTAAGAGAGCGATAAAGGGAAGCAAGACTGACGTTATGCAAAGCATAAAGTTTTCATTGTCCGGTTCATTCCGCCATGTCTCTTGGACATAAATGTCGACTACGTGAGAATTGAAGCGTACCAGGTGTATAAAATCTACCCATTTTCAAACATTACCACCATAACTATGTATGTGTAATATATATAGTTAGAGTTGTCGGAAAATTAAAAACTAACCACCTTATTCATAGACGTTATTTATCTAACGACGGAGTATTGCTGTGATAACAAGTCTGTTTCTCAGCTTTGTTTATCTGACAGCTTGCTGTTTGTTCAACTTTGTTCATCTAGCACCTAAAATCACGTTGTATCTCAATATTAGCCAATCACAACGGCCCTATGTCTACACAGTGCGAAGGCAGCCATGCTTGTTATCACACCAAAGATAGAGCTTAGATAAATAACGTCTATGAATAAGGGGGTTAAACTCTGGGTAGTTTGTTTTACATCTCTGGTGCATTATGCGTAGGTCCATGCGATCCATTATTACGATCGGGTGAGTGGTAGCGACGATCTGTGCTCTGACGAGAGCGTGCAACTGAACCGCGAGCCGCGCGCCGTACAGTCGGGGAGACGTCGCCGATGGCGCTAGTCGTGTCTGACCTGATTCCACACAGTAACATGGACATATGTGGCAGACAATCTGGAGATCTGGATGGTGTTGCCACAGTTTACAGACAGACTATAGGCGAGGCGTATGATAGTGCTTTGTATAAACTATGCCATGGCTTGATTGGAAATTAAATAAAAAAATTATACAAAAAAAAATTAACCAATTTTTATCAGTATTTTCGAAGTAATTAGTGGTAATTTTCTATGTGTCGTGCGTCAGACACGACGCCCGTCAAGTACCAGATCTCTCTGGCGCGTTATTGTACTGCGGTGAGGGTGTAGACGTTTTATACTAAGGACGTGTATGATGAGTGTGAAATATATGATGTTAAAAAGTTAAAAACTAATAATGAAAAAAAAAAAAAACAAATTGTATTTATAAAAGCTAGTGTTAGTGCGCGAGGTTTTTTTACGTTCTCGAGAAATTTATGTAGGATAGGTGTACATGACAAAAGCAATAAGACGCGCGCTGACTGACGTGTGGACGGAGCCGGCGTGCTCTGCGGCGCGCGTGTGCGAGCGTGCGTGCGAGTGTCTGAATGTTCGCACTCGTGTTCCTCGACTGTACATATTACTGTAATATAAAAGTTACGCGTAAACTTGTGTAGGCGATACGTTTTTTTTTTTTAATATAAATATATATTTTATTTTTAATAAATTACTAAATGCTAGAATTTATATGTAGATGTCGAAGAGAATGTGTTAAAGCGATTTTGTATAAAGATATTTAGGTTTAGGCGACAATTGTAATATAGATAGTTTTTGTGTCGGCTCGGCGTGCGCTGTGACGTCACACGGCAGGTCACGTGGCCGGCTCACACCGTCCGTCAGTCGTGCAGGTCGCGTCACATGTAGAGTTCAGTTTTATTACACAATGTTGACGATTCGGACTCTGGCGAGGCGGACGGTGTGGGCTGGTCCGGTGAACAATTTTTAACTAAGCGACGCTGGTATCCTTCGAATGTGAACACGATTTTGTACCGGTTTGAAGGTAGTCACAAAAGGGATCAACAAAAAAGATATATGGTTTTTTTATTCACGTGCACGCATTAATTATCTACTAATAGAGAGCGGAATAAATGGCGATTGGAATATTGTAAATCTAATAAATAAAATGGTAGGTGAATTGCAAAAAAGGGGGGATTAATTGTTACTAACGGTAAGCCGTTAAACGAACTGACATAATATAGTTGTTTGCAGAACTAATCGAACTATAAATCGGCGCATACATTTCGCTGCACACTATTTTAAAGTGCTATGTTACATTTTTTTGGTACAAATTGAATTATATATATCACATAACTCTATATCTTTTATAATCCCAAAAGCTAAATAATGGGGGAACCATGTACCATAAACCATGTTTTTGTATTTCTTTTAACATAAGTAGAAATTAACTTAGCACCTTGTATTAGTGAGTCAGTTTTTTCGCGTGTCATATGTTTTTTAGCCTGACAAAGGTCGGCTTATACGAACGCTTCGTACTTTCGAGTGAGCGCTTTTAGGTGCTCGCAACTCTTTGAAGTTAAGTGACTGCTGAGAGCAAACGCTCGCATTAGTGACTATCTTCAGGCACGTTAGACACGTATTATATTGTAATTTTAACAATTACATTTTCAATGGAATTTGGTTAAAATGTTAACAGACTTATATTCTTACTTAGGTTGTGCCTAAATTTTAAAAGATACAGATGGCGGCACGAGTCGTGAGCACGCTCCGTGATTGCTCGGTTTCGCGCCGATGTGAAGCTCGATTAGTTCCTCAGTCGATGCTATACACTCATCCATAAATACGCTCGTTCCTCCTCACCACTGTTAATCTGTGCTCACGACTCGTGCCGTTTACTGTACGCGATATAGAATAAAGAGTATTATTAGACAATGATCGAAGCCGTTTTTTATACTACACAAGCTGCTATTAACATGTTTGTTAACATTTTTATGAATTCCATTGAAGTTGTGTTTTTACTGGCAATTTTTTTTATTGACGGTCGATTTTCACCATCCTGATCGCTATATCTAAATTGATAATACTAATCGGAATTAAGTTTTACCTCCTTAAACAGGATCATTTTAAAATTGCGTTACTGAATGAAACCATTTATATTTCTGTGCGGTACTGATCAAACAAATATGGCTACCTCTGCAAACATTGTACAAAAAATCATCTGTAAGTGTATTTCTGACTGAAAGTGCGATGTTGTTGCGACGAATTCTCTTAGAGTAGTAGTGGCATTAGGGCGTGTAAAATTAATATTTCTTTTTATTGATATTTATTTTATTCGATTTTATGTTTATTGGCATATACTGTTCGAGTAACTTATACTAATGTTAGATATAAGATAAGTATGTGGTTTCATTTACTAACGCAATGTCAAAATTACCCTGTATATTTTTAATTGGTCTAATTTTACCATTAACGCATAGTTGGCGGTTATGATAGTTATGGAATCGGCCGTTAATGACTAAGGACTTATTCGGGCGTAACTAAAGTAAATAGTCGTACATCGTGTTTGTAAAGTCGTAGGAGGTGGGGCTGGATTTGGGCCGCTTACAATAGTTCGGTTTGGAAATCTTTGGGAGAGGCCCATGCCCAGCAGTGGACGTCCTACGACTGGTATCGTGTTCCAATTGTATTTTGCCTGACAGCAGTAATGCATATATGGCTTGGAGAATATTGTAAGTTGGAATGATTGGCTATCGTAGGCCGTAACGTATCGAGGCTTCTTCTGTTTTGGGTCATGCGTTCTTAACATCAGGGGAAGGTATCCCGTCGTTTCATTTTCAAAAATATATGTTCTACTGAAGGTGTTAAAACCCGCCATAGTGTCCCACGTGGACGCGGTCCGGTTTCAGCCTGTGTATATCCGGTTCCAACAGGCCGGCATAATTGAGTCGACTGTCGAGGGTTAATCAACTCTCGTCAGTCGACATTCTATTGGACCCCTCTCCACTTACCATCAGGAGCAGTGGGGCCACTTTGTCGTGGACGTAAAAAAATATATGGGAACAGTTTGATTAAAATTTAAGACTATGATTTAAATTAGTTACGCAGGATACAAACGAGTTCCTTCTGCCCTGCCTTATCGTTTACTTATATATTTGTCTATGATCTTGAAAAGCTAGCAACACGTGTGAAAATTAGATTTTTAATGTTTAAACATATCTGTAGGAAAAACGATTTTTTATTGCCCACTCAAGTTTCGTACAGTGACGTCACGTAGCGGTCGCGATGTAGAATTGGTGATTATCGACCGATTTCAAAAAAATACCCACCTTTCCCGCCACTTTCCGAACGACAGTAACAACTGACCAATCGGAATTGTGTTTGAATTATTTACATATGGACCGTTGTAAAGTTAATTGACTAAGCGACATTGTTTTGCGATTTAAGTTTCATACATATTTAAAATCAGCAATTTTTGTATAATATTTTTACCCTAGTTAAAAATAAAAAAAAAAATGTCGTTTGAGTCAATCAGTCTGTCAACCGTCGATATAATTTTGATTCGTATTATAGATCGCAGGGGGTCCGGCAACTTTATTCTAAGGGTCAAAAAACGCAGTTAAACTTTACGGCCTCTATTTGACGTCATTTGTACGAAATTCGGTATTGTTAATATTAACTAACATGACTGTAAATATGATTTTATTCGAATGGCACTGTCTTGCGAGGTATTGCACAAATACTGTTCTAGTTTAAGGCTAAATTACACGAAGAGTTTGTGAGTCGATGGTATAAATTAATTGGGTTTTGTTATAGTTCTCTTTCATGCTAATATCCTTGGGGAATGTGTAGGGAACTTTGCCTCAGAAAAAAGGGGGAAGTAATATAGAACTGGTAAATTTAAAATCTCAATAAAATAAAACAAATCCGCCTGAACAATTGATGGATCATACAAAATCTCTGTGTGAATTAGTCTTATATTACTGTAATAGCCGACAAATAACTTGAACACATCGGCACGTGATCGGACATAGTTTTAGTAAAGTGGATTTTCATTTACGTACAAAAATCAACATAGTGTGCTCCTGTTCTCCGGCTGTTACAGTAGCGATTGATGACGAAAGTATTTCTTCCAACCCGGGAGTCGAACTGACATCCACCGGCCGCCAGCACGTCACCAATTGTAAATTATTAACTTGTAAATTGTTAAAAGATTTTTAAAATAATGTTTGTAGTGTAATTAGTGTATGTGGAGGGCTGTTTATGTCAATCCGAAAGGTGTTGTCGTTATATTGACAAATGGCTGATTTTTGAATGGCAAATTTTGGAAGTAAATGTTACGTGGTTGGTTGTTCGTTGTGATTGGTCGAGAGAGCAACGTGTAAGTCACGTGTTGATCTCTCGGCCAATCACAATCAAGCGATACGTTCGTGTCGAACTTCATGCCAGAATTTACGGGGGCAGGGTTAAAACAATGTATAAAGGCACGTAGATGCAAACATGACAAGGTTCTTGTACTAAATGACATCCATGCCTCAGTATGTGCTTACGGTTGACATAAATAGTTTTTCGACGCAAAGCGGCCATTGTGGGAGGATGTCAGTTCGATTCCCGTGTGTGGTAAAGGTGAAGATACATTGATCCCACGCAACGTATAAATTATAAATAGCGAGTACATGTAAATTGGAAAAGAAAATGCAAACGCAAAATTTGACAGACGTGCGACTTTTTGTCGCAACGTACAATATAAATTTCGCTAGTTTACATTATGCTTAGTTCGAATCCAACAACGTAGGCGACTAAGTTGTGTATTACCGAATTAAATATTTTAATTGTATAAACAAGTGATTGGCCAGGTTTTTGTTAATATAAAGTGCTGTTAAGTGCGTGGGATCACGTGTTTACCTTGCAAGGCAGTGTCGTTCAGTCGTCCGTGTGGTCGCGGCCCGCCGGCCGTGATAATGCCTTGCCGAGATTTATCGATAATAGTGCTGAGTGATCACTGTTGGTGTGAGCGCGCTGTTGGTACGTTTCAATATATGTCACTATGAAGACTGTGTTTTATTGAATAATCCGAATAACGAGGTGTTGATTAGCAAGAAAAACTGGCAGAAGTTGGCAAGCAGATTTTACAGTGTAATCATGGTAAGATGACTTCTGTAAATTTTGAAGCTTGAAGGATTCGGATGTGTATGGAAAATAATAAATAGGTAGTTAAGGCATTTAAAAGTTCTTGCCCAATATATTGCCTGAAATAAAAAAAAATGGCGCCCATTTTTTCAATTCTAACATTGGATCTGTCTAGTGGGCTAAAGAACGGTGAAATGTGACTCGATCACTTTGAAGCTAATTGGCATTAAAACAAAGAAAATAAAAATGGCGGTCACTTTCTGAAATCTAACAATAGGTGTGTCCTTTGTATCCAAAGGCATACCCAGATATCGATTTTGAAACTTATTGATCTAGAAACAAAAATTCAAAATGGAGGCTACTTTTTACAAATTAACATTGGATCTGTCCTTTGTATTCAAAGTCATGCCCAGATATCTATTTCGAAGCTGATTGGTTTTAATATGTTATGTACTGAAAATGGCGGACACTTTTAAATTCTAATATTAGATCAAATTTTATATCCAATAGCAAGCCAAAAAACAGAAATCAGCTGGACCGCATACATAATGCGCTTCCCAGCACACGAGAGATTTAAATGTTTAACTGCCGTTAATGCTTCTATGTTGGTTGTAAAATATGTTCTATTCTCCCAACTTCACAATTTGTATGCAAGAGGCCCTTTGAATTCAAAACAATGTTTAGGATGAAAAATAATTTATTATTAAACATTACATTCTCAAAATCATGATATTATTATACAAAACGTCTAAAACAGTCGAAAAAATCATTCCTAGTTTGACCGATTCATTGTTGTATTGCCAGCATTAATCATCAGGAGTTTCATCAGGAATGGTGTCTTCTACTTCAGTTTGGTTTTCATCCAACTTATCTTCAAACGAAACAACTGTTAAGAAAGTAAATCGAATTATAATTTTAATCTTGTCCGTAGATGCTGGGAGACCATCTAATTTTGACTATAATAAAAAGATTAAAAAAGGTCATCCAACATCGCACTGTCAAGTGGAGTAGCCCTGGTGCCAAAATATATTCCGGTGACACAATATTTCAGTATCCTTGCATGACAGGGGTACTTCAGTCCAGAGCCGGCCTTGGTTATTGGCTGCCCTCAGTGAATTTTTTTGGCATCTCTTTTTCTAGTGACTTTTACAAGTATAATTTTTTATTGGAAAAAATATTGCGTTCCGAAAATTCACCGTGTTCAACTGAATTGAACTGCAATCCATTCAAACTGATTTTATCATGGTCATGGCATAAGAACTCGAGCTTAGTGTAAACCTGGATTTGAATAAAAAACATTAGTCAAATAAGTAAAATTATTTGTTGTACAAGTGAATAAATAGATTACAAAAGTGACGTTTTGCCGCCATTTTAGTTCAAATTTTGAACAAATAGTTTATATGGACGTTCGTGTCTATAGAATATACGTCAATGCCATTGATAATGCCTTTTTACAGCCCTCCTTAAACTCGGTGCTGTCTATGGTGTGACCCCCCCCCTATACCCCCACGTACCATCCGCGGGGCTCGGCGCGGCGCTGGTGTCGCACTTGCAGCGCCTCAGCTCCTCGAGCGCGCGCAGCTCCGACGGCAGCAGCGCCGCGCTCTCCTCCTTCACCACCTCGGCTTCTGATAAAGCAAACATACATAACCACTCTTACGTCATCATCAGCCCTGTATTGCATACTGTCCCACTGCTGGGCACGGGCCGCCTCTACTACTGAGAGGGGTTAGGCCTTAGTTCGCTGGTCTAGTGCGGATTGGTAGACTTCACACACGCTCAAAATTCCTATAGGAAATTTCCCAGGTATGCAGGTTTCCTCACGATGTTTTCCTTCGCCGTTAAAGCGAACGATAATTCACAAAGAATACACACATATTTTTTTTAGAAAACTCAGAGGTGTGTGCCCTTGGGATTTGAACCTGCGGACATTCGTCTCGGCAGTCCGTTCCACACCCAACTAGTCTATCGCCGCTTCTACGCCATTCATACACCTTCTTTCAATCGAGTGTATTCCCATGATGATGAGAATCAGCAGTGGGACAGTATATAATACAGGGCTCATGATGAATTTATCTTTGACCAACTGCCTCCGTACCCGTGGTGAACAGGAATAAGGCGCGTCAACCACTCACCACCTTCAAACATGACCCTGAACTGCGGCGGCGGCGGCTCGTCACACCGACACGTCTTGTCGCGCACCAGCTCCTCCTGGAGGCGACGACGCTCCGACGGCAACTCCTTAGGACCTGGTCGAGCAAAATAACATTTTATGTAGACGAAATGGACATGAGGCTTTCCCGCCCTCACACCCACCACTACAACTCCTGTAAGCCAGGATCAGTAGCACGCATTTTATGACACCGAGCAGTGAAGCTCGGCGAGTCTCAGGGAAAACTAATATGTCATTATCCCGCAACGAAATTAATCAAATAGTAATATAGGGAAAAGTTGGAAATATTATGAAATGGACACGTGGGGGATTTGTCGCTACAGATAATCATAGTAACATATTTTATGTAAGTTGGCAACACCGAAGGGACGCCAACACACCCGCCAACGGCTCACTAGAAATTAAATAAAAACCCGGCTCACCATCTTTACCAAACGTTTTGTGTTCCTTATTTATTCGACCACCACCAAAGAGTACAATAGGTGAAATCCACAAACATTTGGATTACCACTTACAGCTTACCATCAAGTGATCTGCTAATTCGCTCCTTCCATAAAAAAAATATCAAAATTATCGGATTCCAGGCTATGTAGTACATCGAAAAGTAAGACTTCTGACGTAAAGCTACGTATGGACATCAGCTGCCATACCCAAGATGCCTTTCTACAGTTAACGCTAAAACAGAAACAATATGGAAATGACATATCGATAAGTCTATCGTTGGAATATGTCATTCTCATACATAAATTTAGCGTTAACGATTGTAAGAACGCATCACGGCTATCACTTCTAGGCTACTCACAAGGACCAGGGCTGAAGGGCTCGCTCCTGGCCAGCGCGTCTCCCACGATGCGCTTCATGTAGTGGTGGTAGCGGGACTGCTTCACCGGAACTGACGTCACACCAGTAGCACGGTCGATTACTGACAATAAGACATATATGGTTTCATTCGCTAAATACTCAATGGTCATACCATCCAAATAAAAGTCACCAGTAAGTAAAATAAAAAAAATGCCATTCCTACTGACCTATTCCGTTCAATCTGGATATATCGAAAGTTTATTTAAGACAAAAGTCGAACCCAGAAAGGTTCCTATAGGTTCGCAAAAGTTCAAGAAACTAGTTCTTGTATACCATGCACTCCACTACTGTTAATAGTAAGTGGAGTGGCGTCGAGACTCCAGTGCAGAGGAAAAGGGTGAAATACTCCGAAAGAGAACCCGATATAAAATTACCAATAATATATATGTAAAGAAAAATATATTTTTCTTGAATTTAAATATTCTAGCGCATTAAATCTCCATCGTGATAGTTCGACCATAGACCAATTCTGTATGAAGTATAATTTATGAAGCATTTAGCAGTCTAGTGAAAACAATTTATTTTGTTACATATGATATGAAAAATAATTAATGTAATGGTTATTTTGGATTCGACATTGTGATCTATAACATTAAATGTCGTTTCTTTGCTTACAGGTAAAGTTTTAGTAGTAAATACTTTTGATTAATTAAGTGTATTATAAACATAAATTTAGCACAATAAATCTTTGCTTACAGAGAAACTCAATTGTGTTTTGATTGTGTCGACCAATTAAACAAAGAAAAACTATATCTTATATATATATATTAGTATTAACGATGGTAAAAAACTCACATATTTCGACCAGCCCCATCGCCTCCACGACCTTCTCGGTTCCTTCTTGCAGTACGTCCTCGAGTTCTTTGGTCAGATAGTTCCTGTCTTCGCGGCGCTTACGAGCCTCGACAACAGCTATAACATGGAAGACCGAAGGCATTTTCATGTTTCATTTAAATTGGTGTTAGTTTTCTGGTTTTCAAATCGTACGTACGGTAGAATCAATGATTTATGGTAATAACAAATTAATGATTTAAAAAGATATTTAAAAGGGATAATTTTTCCTTAATCAGGCACTAGTTTTGCCCTCTGTTCCGCCTGCGTGGAAGACCTCCCGGAATAAAAGTTCCATTGTGTTCTTTTCTGCGATAAAAAGTAGTCTAGGTGCTAATACGAAAGATAGTCTATTTCTGTGCAAAACCTCATAAAATTCAGCGATTTCTGCGTTTACTTGTAACAAATATCCAAGCATCGTCATATCCTTTGCATATATAATACTAGGTGTTGCCCGCGAGTCCGCTCATGGAAAGACTCTCCCACTCCAAAAATCATTAAAACACTATACGAAGCTGACAGCATTTATTTAATAAAACAGATAAAAACTTCCATTATATACCAATATATGTGAATCCAGGACATCTTTTAACCGTGTGCCAAATTTCGTCCAAATTCGTAAAATTTTTGAGTTTACTTCTAACATACGAACTTCATTATTTCCAGATATTTTCACATTTATAACATTAAGATTATGATTTATGAATGTTATACCGTTCGGAATCGATTCGTCCATACCTTCATCGACCAGCGTATTGAGCATGCATCGCATCTCGTGCGTCGGCGGGTACCGCTCGCCCGCGCTCTTCTCTATGACGCGCGGCCGGCCTGCAACGCGGAGGACAGACCGCTGGCTCAATATAGAGTGGCGGATCAAGAAAACTTGCAGAAGATTCACGCAACCATTTAAGTGTTGCTACAAACTCTCAAACTTAGAGGACACCTGGTAAAAACTATGTATATAGAATTATTGAAGTACTAGCTTGTGCTCGCAGATTCGCTCACGTGAAGTTTCATCCAAATCCGTTCAGTAGTTTTTTCGTGAAAGAGGAACAAACATACATCCATCCTCACAAACTTTCGCGTTTATAATAGTAGTAGGTAGATAGATATCAACATCCTCCAAAAACAAGCAGCAATCCATACATCTATTATATTGAGCAGAGTGTTAGGGGACACGTTTCGTACACGGGGAACAACAGGCAGACTGAATTACCTCTTCCCTGAAGATATCAGGGCGGGTGGTCAATAACCCGAGCAAAAAAGCTCGAGTCCGAGAAATCTCTGAAAGTTGAAGTAGGTAGTGTAAACACATCTAGAAGTTCTTGCTCTATATGTAGGTACTCACGTCTGGCGAGGGTCCAGCGCGGGTCCTGTCGCGCGGCGGGCTTCTCCCGCGGCACGGCGCTGCTGCCGTCGCAGCGGCACGCCGCACCCAGCGCTTCCCCGCACTGCGGGCACCACTCTGGGACAGATGGCGGCGTACCACACGACTCATTACTCAGTCCCTTATCTTGTATACAGGTAAAAGACTTTCCCCCCCTCACAACCACCACTACAACTCCTGTAAGCCAGGATCAGTGGCACGCATTTTATGACACCGAGCAGTGAAGCTCGGCGAGTCTCAAAGAACACTAATCTGTCTTTATCCCGCAACGAAATTAATCAAATAGAAAGATCTGGAGGAGTTGGAAATATTGATCTACTTCCCTCCATAGCAAAGCGGGAGACAAAATAATGATGTAAGGAGGCGATTTAACCTCAAGGATAGGAACGTTTACAACTAGGTAAGCTAGTTTTAAAGCTCTACGGATAATTAAACGAAAGGGTCCTATCACATGAGCTGTTAGATTTGATTACAATAGGCATGGCAAAAACGCCGGAAAGCACGGGAATGCATACAGGTTGGGTTACCCAGATTTATAAGTGTAGATAGTTATGTAGCACAGCTACTAAAAACTAACCCCCTTATTCATAGACGTTTTTTATCTAACGACCGAGTAAAGCTGTGATAACAAGTCTGTTTCTCAGTGCTGACGGCATGGCAGTCTTCTCATTGCGTAGACATAGAGCCGTTGTGATTGGCTAATATTGAGATACAACAATAATAGCCAATCACAACGGCCCTATGTCTGTTTCTCAGTGCCGTTGGACACTGAGAAACAGGCTTGTTATCACAGCTTTACTCCGTCCTTAGATAAAAAACGTCTATGAATAAGGGGGTAAATTTACAAACCTTAAACTCTAATAAAAAAAAGTTCTGCCGGATTACATCCGGACGATCTGGTGCCAGCGCATACACAGCAACGTACAGCCGGTGTCACTCTCGGAGTTGTAAATATAGTTTTTTAATTATGAATTTAAATATAAGTCTAGATGTAAGTTTTAAAGTTAACGTAAATTTAGGCATAATGAAAACAAAGTTTTTAGCAGCTCCACCACAGTTTACCTTCCCGTTGTTCGGCGTCGTCCAGCAGGCCGAAGACGGCGCCCCGGGCGGCGGCGAGGCGCGCGTGCTGGCGCGCGTGCAGGCGGAGCCGCGCGGCGGCGCGGTGCGCGTGCGGCAACAGGAACTGCTGCACCAGCTCCGCCACCGCCTCGCTCTGCTCCGCCGTCGACCTGCCACAGTCATACCACTCACCCACCACCCAAACAACATGGGTTTCATTGTATGAGTAGGAAGCGAGCTCTGTCTGGACTTCACTCGATACCATCAGGTGCAGTGAATTGATTATATATTAAAAAAGGGGGTCACTTTTAAGAAAACTATACCTCCATATGTAATCATAATATAAAAAACGTCATGGAAGCACTGTTACCCTTATAGAACAAGGAGTAAAAGAGGGGGTGAGGGTGTTTGTGCCTCCGCTCACCATACGAAGCCACAGAAAGCTAGATCACTACTCGTCTGTTTCTAACTAACCTAAGTTTTCGTCTAGATATAATATAAGGCGACCAAATCCGAAAGTCACGCTGTCAATTACTATGCTCTGAAATAATTAATAATCACTTGAGAATTAAATTAAGTATGTATATAACACGATAGCCGATGAAACTGGCCCCTAAGTCCAACAATCTCAAATCGCATCCATCTTAATCCGGCACTCACATAGCTTCGTTCTCCTTGAGAGTGAGGTCTATATTGTCGGCGTGCGCCTGCGCTTCCTTGACGGCGTCCTCTTCGGCGGCGAGCTCCACGCCCTGCTCCACCACCTCCAGCAGGTACGCGTCCACCGTCTGCTGGGTCACGCCCAGCACCTGCCCAACACACCAACACCTCAACTGCCCTGCCTAGTAAACGCTCGATCGAATGTACCTACCTATGCGCTAACTTCGTCAAGCAAACGATAACAACGAAATTAAATATTATAACTACCCTTTCCTCGACCCTGTGTACACCAGTCAAGTCGTTCCGGGAATAAAATATTTTTCAGTGATGAAAACACTTGAAGAAAAGCCCAATAGCGATGCGTCTCATCAGTAGAACATGAATACTTGATTCACACATGTACGGGCAACTTTAAGTAACTTATTAATTTTTTACAAGACCATCTCGCCCTCACATCCACCATTGGAACTCTTGTAAGCAAGGATCAGTAAAGGCTCGAATTTTATGACACCGAGCGGTGAATTTCTGAACACAATAATTAGTAGTAACTTAAGCCGCAAATTAATCAAATAGGATAGGGAGGAGTTGAAGATATACTTTTCTTCCCTCCATAGCAAAGCGGAAGACAAAATTATGAACCACAAAAGGTATTTTGGAACCTTAATCATAAAGATATTTACAACTGGAAACTCATGTACTGGTTACTGAGATATAAATCTTCACCTGTTTGAACATCTCGTCGTGCTCGCGACGGCGATGCTCCTCCTTCTGCCGGCGCCCTGCCTCCGCCGCCTCGCGCATCGCCTTGTCCCTCACTGGAACAACCGTGGTCCTTACTGATGGGTGCTTTGTGGATCATAATGCCCAGTGATTAGGCAGGTTACAACATCTCCGAACTTCCCCCCCCCCCCCCCCGAGGCAATTCTTCTGCGCTCAGGCTCCACACTGAATGCACGCCCATGCACGAGGGATATTTGTCGCGGCCCTAGGCACACAGTGAATGTGTGTACACCCCATGGTTGCAATGACACATAGGGGTCTATGAGGGACTCGTGAACATACTCCGCTCATCCTGATACTTCCTCTTCCTTCCCCTTCTTTCCTCCCCTAACGGTATACTGGTTCCCCCCTGGCCTCGCAGTCGCTAAGCCGGGGGAACCAGTATACCGTTCGCAGGTTTCCCTCTATTGAATGCGGGGCATGTACTTAAAAAAAAATATATCTCCGATCTGCTGCTCGACGGCTAACGTTACTACTCAGACGGACCCTCGCATGCAGAATTAATCTTAAGTATCCTGACCTTTATAGTGTAGTGAAGTGAAGCTCCAATAGAATGTCGACTGAAGAGATTACCCCTCGACAATCGACACAATTATGCCGGCTTTTTGTAACTGGATATACGCAGGCTGATCCCAGAACACGCCACACGTGTGCCACTATGGCGAGTTTTGACACCTTGTACGGTGATCGCTATCCGGGCGGATGTAAATTATATCTTACGCGCGATCAGTATGAAGGCGTGCTGCCGCCTCTCCTCCTTGAGCCTGCGCAGTTCCTTCTCGAGGAAGTGCAGCGCGGCGGACACCGCGCCACCGCACAATTCCTCCACCAGCGCCGTGATCGCGTCCTCCTGCAAACACAAGCGCGGAATTTGATTAGACATTTATCAGTCCTGGGATCGAAGCCAAGATGATTTCGACAATAATAATAATAATATCAGCCCTGTATTATATACTCGCCCACTGCTGAGCACGGGCCTCCTCTACTACTGAGAGGGATTAGGCCTTAGTCCACCACGCTGGCCTAGTGCGGATTGGTAGACTTCACACACCTTCGAAATTCCTATAGAGAACTTCTCGGATGTGCAGGTTTCCTCACGATGTTTTCCTTCACCGTTAAAGCGAACGATAAATTCACAAAGAATACACACATGATTTTTTAGAAAAGTCAGAGGTGTGTGTCCTTGGGATTTGAACTTGCGGACATTCGTCTTGGCAGTCCGTTCCACACCCAACTAGGCTATTGCCGCTTTCGACAATAATTAACACTAACTTTATGTACTGCCAACACCAGCGCGGACTTCGGTTAGACACTTATCAGTCTTTGGGTCATGGTCAAGATGCTTTTCTTCAATCAACGCTAACGTAATATGTAATGACATATCTTAGAGATAGAGTTATCACTGGCATATGAGATTCCCATACATTATTTCTTTCCATTAGTGTTACCCTGATCCAAAGACGAATGAAGCAATTTGAAATTTGCTGGTAACACTAAAGGAGCGAGGGGCCGGAGTACAGTGCAGAGGATTTTTGCCGGCCCTTAGACAGAAGTCACAGCAGTCAAACTGAGCCTCTTCCATACATATTGATTTTGTGTTTATTCCTAATTTTGTATCAATATTAATTGTGGGAATAAATGTTATTTATTATGACTACATAGTATAAAACAAAGTCGCTTTCTCTGTCCCTATGTGTACTTAAATCTTTAAAATTACGCAACGGATTTAGATGCGTTTTTTTTTAATAGATAGAGTGATTCAAGAGGAAGGTTTATATGTATAACTAGCTTTTGATCGCGGCTTCGCCCGCGTGAAGGTGTTTTCCAGGATAAAATTCCACTGTTTGATAAAAGTTTTGCTACATATTTTCCCGGTACTTATAGGTTCAAACTAATTTTATGCCCAATCTATAATTTCAGTTCAATCAGTCGAAAATCTAAGAACATTTATACAAACTTTCATCCCCTATTTTATCCCCTTAAGGGTAGAATTTATCAAAATCCTTTCTTAGGGGATGCCTACGTCATAGTAGCTTTATGCATGTAAAGTCTTAGCCCGATCCGTCCAATGGTTTGGGCTGTTCCTTGATATATCACTGTCAGTCACCTTTGAGTTATATATTATATTAACAACTGAAGTTAGCTAAAATTGAGTTTCTCGAAGCCGACCACTATTTATGTACTATGTATTTTGAGACTATGCAATTTTGTCGCGTTCGCGATTCACTTTCACTTTTGTTGAGTTTCAGAACGCGATATTAGATCCTCCAACGCGCACGCGAATTTGAACTTTATGCAGCGGTAATAAATTACAAATTGACTCTCCATTTTATTTAGAAAACGTTTGTATGGGAAATAGAAAAATGCTGTTTTGAGGATTTTCCCGGCAATTATTCGAATTTTTCTCACCTTTTAAACCTTCCCTAGACCTCCACGAATAATTCAAGACCAAGATGAGATAAATCCGTTCAGCCGTTATCGAGTTTTAGCGAGACTAACGAACAGCAATTCATTTTTATATATATAGATAATAACATCCATTAAATAGTCAGCATTGCACCCGTGCGAAGCCGGGGCGGGTCGCTAATTACTATATAAAAAATCTTTTGGCACCAACATCTACCTCCAAAAATATAAGCAACAATGATAACATAATCTGCAACTGCTCTAAGCTGGAAGGGACTCCTCAAATAAGATATCTTGGTGTTACGCGCCTAGTTGTAACCTAGGAAACTATATCCATTGCTTGCGGAACCAGTTCAACAGAATTTGAGCAAACAATGTTGTTAACCTTCTGCTCAGCCTCCGTCCTCATGGCGTTGTACTCCCTCGCCTTGGCCTCCTCGCGCGCGATGCGGATCTTGTCCTCCTTCTGCAGGCCGTGCGTCATCTTCAACTCTTCCGTCAGCTCCGCGGACCGCGTGCGTCCCTCGTACATCTGTTACCGTTTCGACTAGATAGTTGGTTTGGAAACAACGTATCAGCTGCTTGGGGTTGGAATTGGTGTTATAGTTATTTATCTTCGTTAATTTTATAACGCGCAATGTTACGGACTTCAAAACATCTTCAGTTGCTATTAAGTGCTATTATTCTTTCTCATGATACAATCAAAAACAGCAGTTGGTCCAAATAAATAAATGTAATTTAGTTTTACCATTAGTACTTATGTAATAAGTTACATTTGATATCTCTTTGAAGTGCTTTACATAAAACAGACAGTGGGACGTAAAAAATTATACAAATCGTTCTTGCAATAGACTATAAATAAAGTTTTTACGAGGCATCAACACGATATAAGAAGTGGATGTAAGTATGAGAGTTGATTAAGATGGGGAAGGTCAGCGCGTGGAAAGGTTCATAAGTGGCGATAGACTGATTAAAGGTGAAAAGATCAGAGACCAGGGTCTGCACGGCGCGGCCCCGGAGCAGGCGCTGCAGCGTGAGCGCGGCCTGGTGCGGCGCCTCGTCCGCGTCGGGCACGGCCTCCACCGCGGGCGTGGCGCGCCGCGCCGCCGCCGAGCTGCGCCGCGCGCGCAGCACGTGCAGCGGCGCCGCGCCCCGCCCCCCGCACCGCCCCCCGCACCGCCCGCGCCCAGCCGCGCCTCTGCGGACAGAATAAACGATCCCGATCAACCCATATAGCATCGGAATGTTCGCCGGCAAACATGACAGCTACATGACATTATGCGTGTCACGGGAATATAACATTAATAATAATATCAGCCCTGTATTATATACTTGCCCACTGCTGCACGGGCCTCCTCTACTACTGAGAGGGATTAGGCCTTAGGCCACCACGCTGGCCTAGTGCGGATTGGTAGACTTCACACACCTTCGAAATTCCTATAGAGAACTTCTCAGATGTGCAGGTTTCCTCACGATGTTTTCCTTCACCGTTAAAGCGAACGATAAATTCACAAAGAATACACACATGATTTTATTTTTTAGAAAAGTCAGAAGTGTGTGCCCTTGGGATTTGAACCTGCGGACATTCGTCTGGCAGTCCGTTCCACACCCAACTAGGCTATCGCCGCTTATAATAATAATATAACATTATAAACTACATAATAAGGTTATATTCCCGTGACGCGCAATATCATGTAGCTGTCATGTTCGCCGGCAAACATTCCGATGCTGTATGCGTGTACGACATTACTCATTAATAAAGCAGGTATAAAAACCCGCCACCAGTCCGCGTAAGTGTATCGCGTTCCGGGATCAGCCTGCGTATATCTAGTTCCAATAGGCCGGCATAATTGTGTCGACTGCCGAGGCGACCTCCGACCCGCTGGTCCGGCGATATTCGTAGGATCGCCGGTGGACGCTGGATGAGGAGAGCGCAGGACCGAGCAGCGTGGCGCGGTTTAGGGGAGCCCTATGTTCAGCAGTGGACAGCAGTAGGCTGATGATGATGATGATGATGCCGAGGCGTAATCATCTCTCGTCAGTCAGTCAGTCAAAAAAATATTTTAAAAAGTTTTATTGTGACTGGTAAATTTTTGTCATGGATCGAGAAAAGATGTTGGGATCGTTTATTGAAAACGGCTAAATCCATCAGATATCCTTTAAAACAGACTGCATGCATATCTATTATAATTTCGAAACAGTTATTAAAATCTATAAAATATCCTCTAAACCAGACTATGATATCTATGATACTTCGTTGCTTACGGATATCACTCAACATTACGTCTACTTGTCCATATGCTTTGTTAAAGAAAAGTATTTTCATTATGATTTGAACGTATGCAGGAAAAATCTCGACCACGGTATTGCGAAAGTTTCATATAATTACCACCAGATAATCTTGCCTGCTAACCGGCGATAGATTCATAATGTAAGACATACGTCTGAACTTTTGACTTTTCTAAAGTTGCATATATCTATTTGTGAATTATAATTTGCACAAGGAACCTGCATACCTGAGAAATTCTCCACAAAAATTTCAAATCCCACACAAAACCAGCATGGTGAACTAAGACCTAAACCCTCTAAGTAGTAATAAAAGCCTGTGCTCAGCAGTAGAACAGTACACAATATACAGTATAATATAATGCTGGTGCTATTATTCTCTTACAAAAATCGTGCTTTGTCTGTATCCCAATAATTTACTTTTATAATGCGTTCATTCTTTACTTTATCGGCACTGCTTCTATCTACCATATTATAATATTTATATAAGCTCTGTATATTAACTGACGCACTGCTGAGTAAGGATCTCTTCTACGACTGACACAGTATCATAGATGGATAGCTATTTCATGACGTTGAAACAAATTTATACACCTATCCACTAAAGAAGACAAACTCTTAAGATCATTGTGGATACCAATATCATGACCTAGAAGCAAATTTATACACTCTAACAACGTACTCTTAAGATCATTGTGAAGGTTCTCGAGGAACTGCTCGCTCCACTTGGTCTCCCGCTCGCAGAGCTGCGTGGGGTCGCGCGGCACGTGGTGGCCGGAGCACGACAGCGTCAGATCGCGGCCGCAGCGCGTCACCCACGCCGGCGGCTTCGAGATCTGCTCGTGGTCTTCCAGGGCTGAGGGAGAGTATGGACCATCACGGCTTTCCTTTTCAGGGGGAAGGAGCGGTGTTATTACACTCATTTGATCAGCTATGTTAGATCCATGTGATAGAAGGCGAGGCTATTACCATTTATTGAACAGAATTGCTTGATACGGCTGATACTGACAAAGGCTACCAATATAGAAGGATGTCCACCACGCGGTACTCTTTTTCACACCATGTTTGTTTAGTGTGTTTAGTGTTTCAGCAAGTGTATTGTGAGTAAAGAGACTGCCGTATTACGGTACGACTGCTGTGCTGAGGTCTCAGGTATGATCCACGGAGCGGGAAAAGTGATATTGGATTTTCTATTTTATATCAGCTCGGAGGCAGAAATTTGTTCGCGATATGGCGATGTGCTCATCCTCTGTCACACCATTTGTGTTTCTGCTTATCTCATCGGTGATAAAATCGTGAGTGTGTGTGAGTGAAGAGTAAGAGTAGGAGCAGATAAAGAACTAGCTGGTTGCTTCTATCTTCAGGTGTATGTACTCACACAGCAGTGCGGGGTCGTAGTGTATGGCGGCGTGGCGGCGGCGCGCCTGGTAGCCGTGGCGCGCGAGCGGCGCGTGCAGCTCGGAGGCGGGGTCGGCGGCGGCGGCGCTGGAGCGGGCCCCGGCACCGCCCTCGCCGGCGCTGTGGAGCGCGCTCAGCTTGCGCAACTCTGCGGGCATCGGACCAGTACCACTTACCTTAATACTTACCCCCTTATTCATAGACGTTTTTTATCGAACGACCGAGTAAGGCTGTGATAACAAGTCTGTTTCTCAGTGCTGACGGCATGGCAGTCTTCGCAGTGCGTAGACGTAGGGCCGTTGTGATTGGCTAATATTGAAATACAACAATAATAACCAATCACAACGGCCCTATGTCTGTTTCTCAGTGCCGTTGGGCACTGAGAAACAGGCTTGTTATCACAGCTTTACTCCGTCCTTAGATAAAAAACGTTTCTGAATAAGGGGGATAGTTTTAATTACACGAGCACGATATGCTGAATCCACTGCGCCTGACAGTAACTGGAGTGGCGTCCAAATATATTATCGAAGGACCTGGAATGATTGTCCCTCGCCAGTCGACAAAATTATACCGGCCTATTCCAAACTGGATATATGCTGTCGCCTTCGTTAGTATAAAAATTATCAGTCTCTGATACCAGATAAAGGTTTAAGATATGTAGTGAAACTAAGCACTCCATCATGAGCCGCTCCAACGAGTCCTGTAGGATTAGCTGTAGTAGGCAAAGTAAGATGGACTGACGACCCGCCATAATGCAAAAGATAGAGTAATAGTTCCCAACATATTTAAAGAGCACAGGACCTACCATCAGGTACAATAGGAGGTTAAAAAACAGACTACTATATACAAAATTGTGATCACACTTGATGTTGAATAATTCGTGGTCGAAACAGCAGAAATACAACTGCCATCATTTTTGACCGCAACCTTCAGTTAAGACATTAGATTGATAAAAGGCAATCTTGTGTACCCCTGTCCCTCGTGCGCCTGATGTGGTCAATCTTCCGCTGCATCTCCTGCTTCTTGCACGACCACAGTTTGGCCAGCTTCCTGCTGGTGCGGTTCGACTGCTTTTCCCTCTGCTGTGACTGTAGACTGTGCAGGAGTTCCAGGCGGATCTCCTGCAGCTCGTCTATCTCCTGTGGGATTTGGGTGTGTTCTACAGAACATATCTATTGAACAATTTAATAGGCTTTGGGATTTTAGCCAACTTCAAAAAAATGAGGACACTTCGACTGTATGTTTTGTTATTGTACTACGATGCAGACTTCTGACCAGCAAACAATTTAATCACATTTTTCTCTACTCAATTTGTTTTACATATTTTTTCACTACTGTCTTCTGTTAGAATAAAAATAGATTTTTTATGTCTGTTTCTTCACTATTTAAAAAATCCATACTTATATATATATCCATACTTATATAAACATTCCTTGAAAAATATACATTTTAAAATCGAAAACTTCGTTCAAATCCGACGAGTAGTTATTGAGAAAATCGCGGACATATAAACTTATATAAATACATACAGGTCGAATACAGGACCTCCTTTATTGAAGTTGGTTAATTGTACTGTTCCGCTTTCAGGACTGAATTACTGAACCGATTTAGATGAATTTTGGTATGGAGACAGTTTTACATGCTATGAATGACAGAGGCTACTTTTATATCCGGGAAAATAATAAATATATAGCGGAACTTTTGTGCCGAAAAAGTTTTTAACGCGAGCGAAGCAGCGATTAAAACCTAGTATTTATGAATATAATTGAGTGCCCCTCACCGCCTCCCTGAAGATCCAGTCCTTGGTCTCCACGTCGCTGATGATGGCATCCCGTTTCTTCATCCAGCGCGGGAAGGTCCCCTTCTCCACCACTTCCGACCACATACGAGCGTGCCGTAACCTGGGGACCAAGTCACTAATTGCAGCAAGGTTTTGGTTACAGTGCCGGTGCGACTGCAGTGCTGACTGCTGGGGTTTCGGGATGGATCCCCGATTCGGGCAAAGTGATATCGGGTTTTTCTATTCAGTATTATAGTCTGGAATTTGTGTCCGATATGGCGATATGCTCGCCCTCTATCGTATAATGTTTTGGAATACGTATGGCGAAAAGTGGATGCACTAGTTGCGTATCCACACCCTTTCGGGAAAAAAGGCGCGCGTGTGTGGTAAAGTAACTCGGCAGCACTCAATACGTTTGCTATTACATCGTTTAAAAATGACAACATTCCCAACAGCATCAGCAAAACGTCTAATCACGTTTACTGTAAATCTGCTTTCAACCGCACACCATTTTACAACGTAAGCATCCCACAGTAAACTGTAATGGACGAAAAGTGCCGTCACATGAAAGATGGGGAAATATTGTATCCAGAAAGTATAAGCAGTGCCGGCCCTTTATAGCCGAGCACTCAGATTCTTTTTATTTTTTAAGTCACAAGTATATAATCCATGGCAGCCCCTACGGACTTTGGCTAGGAGCTGGCATCCCCAGCCTATTCCACCCTACAGACACTAAGGGCGCCGCGAGTACCCTGAAACCTTCGCCACCAAGGGCCAGGGGGCGGCTCTTGACCCCAGGCGCCTGGAACGGCTCCTTCGTTCTCCCTATGAACGAGCCGGCCCTAAGCATCCTAGCGGCACTAGGCCGAACATTAAACGCAGTAGCAATTATAGAACTTACGATTGACAAGAGATGATAATCACCCGTTAGTCGACACAATTATGTCGGCCTGTTCGAAACCAGAATGCGACGCACTTACGTAAGCCATTATGACAGTGATGAGTATGATGACAATTAGACATCAGAAACAACTTACTTGTTGATGATCTCCGTAGTGTGGAAGTCGGCTGGCAGGTCACCTTGACGGTACGGACGGCCGGGCCCTGAGAAATTATCTTACATTGAAAGTAGGTGCATTTTTTTTTTGCAGCAATCCTGCTGTGAATACCGAAGGAATCCAGTGAATGGGATACTAGTTCCCCCCGGCTTGACGACTGCAGAGTACCGGACATAGGTGTACTATTAGGCCTATTAGTAATCAAAGGGTGAGGTGAGGTGCGGGCAACCGTTCGGGCCCTCACGCTTTCGTGGCCTTTTCGTGGCCTCAGTCTCTCGTGGTCTTCGCTGAGGACCTTGTTAAGCTTTCTGTAACCTTTTAAGCAACCAAAAACATTAGAGTGTTTTTTTTGTGTTAATTATCTACTTTAAGTCCCGCTATTAATTCCAAGTCGTGTAATTTGAAGAACCCATCTATAACTTTCGATAAAATGTTGTCCTCAACCTAAAACTTTCTTTTTCAGTATTGTATATTAATTAAGAATATATGCATGAACTGAAGGCATATCCATTTGATGATGAGGTCGAAATTCCGATTACAGAATGTCCACCAGACTCACCCCATTTGAGGCAGTCGAGATGCAGCACCTCGGGAGTGTTGTTGCACTCCTCCGCGGGTTTCCCCTCCGGCTGCCACGGCGTCGTCTGTGCGGAAGACTCCCTACACACAAAATCTTATCTGTTCCATCACAATTTCTAACCTTACCTCACTCATCTTATAGCAACTTATTGTCTGCTGGTAATGATTCCAATGAGTATATTGCAAATTACCTATACGAGAAATTTATGCTAAAATTTGACAATAGACTAACATGAAACTTGAAAAGCACTTCAGCGGAACATAAATGGTTCTACATGACGATATACTACGTCTATGTGTTTTTAGGCAAAGGTTTGACGTAACGAGCAAGCCCCTCGCCTGATGGCATGCCACATGACAGCCATTAACAGCAGCAACATCAGAGCTTGGCATAGATTACTTGACTTATTTTTATTTTTATAAAGTATGTACGTCGTATAATATCTAAAACAGAAGAAATCATCGAAATCTGATGAAATATATGCAAATTATAAGCCATTGAAATTAAGTACCTAGGCTAGTAGGGGTAAGAGTATTAAAAAATAGAAAAGGGAAAAAATACTTGCATGTGACGTCATTGGGGATTACGAGACGTGCGAAAGAAAGAGATGGAGTCGACCTTCGGGCGACCGCCGGGCCGAGTCCCTAACCCTATATACAGCTAACCTATGCACGGCCTACCAGCTAAAACTCCGCGGTGGCCCTCTTCGGCGCATTAGGGACGACTGCGGGCTTCCTCTGACGGAAGTGTCTAAGTATTCGTCCGCAGCCGCCCCTGCGCGGTGCCGCCTTGCGGCCCGTCTCCTATGGGGGGGGGGGGGGCTCAGAAGCCCCCCCGCACCGAAGGATGCCCTCGGCGTCTACGGCAGCATGAGGCCAACTACACGCTGCCGTCCATCCCGGGGGTCAACCGAAACATGTGCAAAATTGCACAAAAATGCACTAGGGCGGACAGCCCCCTGCTGCCCGCCGACGACCCCCTTCGTGGCCCCTATTAGTCGCCTCTTACGACAAGCCAGGGATACCGTGGTGGAATTCTCCAAACGCCCCCATTCCACAGGGCGGTGCGCTCGTCACCCTGAGACAATAGATGTTATCACTAAAGCTCAATTGTTACATGTGTAAAGCAAGAATAATGATTTAAACCCTGTCGTATACTGTTGCTTACCTGAACATGCTCTGCGTGCTTCTATTCTTCGGTTTGGTCGGCTCCGTCGGCCAGCTCACCGGCGTGGGCGGGTTGAACTCCGGCACAGAGGTCGGCACCGCCAGGACCTTCTTGGGTCTGCGGGGTTAACGCTTTGGCTTAGAGGAGGGATGTTGAATTCTAATTGGTTGTGATGCCATTATTTATGAAATATAATGTGCCTGTACATGAATAAATGTATCGTTCGTAGCAGAATTTCGGCCAATCTAAACAAAGATCAACCGGATACGCAGAAGATATTATAGTGCACGAGTGTGTGCAATACACAAGCACTCTCTGTTCCTTCACTCTCATAATCTGGTGTGACGGCAATCCGACATGACCGGAGAGATCAGGCGCAGGACCAACGGCTTTACGTACTTTCCGAAGCAATATCCTGACTCTGAACTGCGATTAAGTAATTTTATAATTGAAAAACCAAGTCACAGTTATTTTTGCCCCACTTAGGATTCGAATCCAGGCTTCAGAGCAGTAGTACTACTAGTACTGCATATGCATCACAACTATACTAGCGAGGCAGTCAATGTGCCTGTAATCAGGGCGACATTTTTTTTCCCAAAATTTGTTGTCAAGCATTTTGTTCTAAAAAAATAATACACCTACATTCGTAGAAATATCACTGTATCTAATTAGATTGCATAGTTTAAGGATTTATGAAAATGGTCTCACATGGCGCTGAATTTGAACCGGTCCTTCCCTAGCAGTTGCGGCGCAGGCGCACCGCGGCTCCCCCGAACTCGCTCCACGTACCCGCTATAGGTGCGGTCCATGTGCTCTGGCAGCCGGCAGTTCGGGTAGTAAACTGTAGCCAAGCAATACAGTGTTGCCAAATGATTGCTTTGTGATCCCTCCAAAGTTTAGTTTAGCTATTTTTGACCTTGCACGTTACCTTTCAAAGGTAATGTGCGAAGTCAAAAAAACCTCTTTGATTTCCTGAACAGTTCTTTAAACAACTAATATAGTGTTTTTAGTTTTAAATAGAAAGTTTCTTCCGCTAAAGATTTCCTTCCGCGTTGTAGAATTGCCTCCCAATTTGGAGAGAAATTATGGAACTTTGAAGCAACAGCTGATGGCTATCTTTACTAGTGCGAAGTAAAATAGGGCGGAGTCGCAAAGACTAATGGGTTAGTGGAGTGGAGGTGTAGTGTTAAAATAGGTTGACAGCTAAATACTGATCACCTGAGACCGTATGTTAAGTGATGTCCAACATCCAATAACAAACAATATTAGAAGAATCGTGGAAAGACACAGGAATTTGGGATAAGGGCACGTCTTCGTGGATGATAATATCGTAACAATTTTTTATAATTACTCAAGTTAGTAAATACGTTCCTTAACAAAGAAAAATATTTACCAACTCTCATGCGCGGGCATTTGCGCAGCTCGGAGAACATAGTGTGGTACACAGGCTGAATGGTCTGGAAAAAGAAATATTATCAAGAAAACGATATATTAAAATAATAAATAATAAAGTCTGAAATCGTATTTATGAGTCTTGTCTTATTTATATCTAAAGAACGCAGCTTGTATGATTTTTCCATCTATCAAACGTATGAATAAAAGAAAACGTAAAACTGATAAGCGTTAAAGATTTAATGATTTCTGCAAAGTCTTCGAAACGTCGGAAGAAAACTAAAATATAAAAAACCGCGATAGAATCCGAAAAGTAGTTTAATTTCAATGTTTAATTATTACGTTCATTTTGACACAATATGGTGTGGTTATAGTATACAAAAACCAATGGTTTTGTACCTACTTTCAATGTAGTAGTGACTGAAAGTAACAAAAAAAATTATCCTCGTTTTAGGCACATGGCATTCTAGACGGTCTAAGATTTCTGCCCATAAACAATATTATCGCCATTGGAAACTGCCCTAAACAACAAAATTTTATGCTAAAGCTATTGAAGTATAAGTACCTACTAAAACTTGGTACTTATTATTTTTTAGCGACAGAAATAAGCAATAGCAAATATCTAAAAATGAAACACCAAAAATTCTTACCAGTTGTGCAGAAGCCATGGCAGCTTTGAATGCAGTCCTGGCATAGTCACGTGCGCCCGACACTATGAACGACGAATCTGGAAGAATTAATTGACAGGTTAAGGATAGCGCATTTTTTTTAATGCTGCCGTAGTTATCACCAGGGGTACCCTACTAACGGGGTACAGGCAATCCCGTGACTTAGCAAACACGGCAGTCCCTAGGAAGATTTAGTCTTGTCACCGAGGGTGCCAGCGGACAGTATGCTGGCGACCCACAGCTATCCGGTCACAGGGCCCGGAAGGAAGAAGGGAGGGGATAGAGGAAAGGAAGATAAGAGGAAGGAGAAGGAGCCCTCGAAGGATAATTGGAAGGGAGAGGGAGGGGAAACGTTTGCGAACCCTTATAGACCTCAATGTATATTTAGCAACCACGAGGTATACACACTGAACTGTGTGCCTGGAGTCGCGGCAAATGTGCCCGCATGCATGGGCGTGCATTTGGTGAGGAGACCAAGAGTATAAGAATTGCCTTGGAGGAGGGGGGTTTACTAGCACGTTTAGAATGTCAACATCAGCCCTGTATTATATAAGTATAGCCCATTGCTGAGCACGTGTCTTCTCCGCTATTGAGAGGGTTTAGTCCTTAGTCCACCACGCTAACCTAGCTGGCAGACTTCAGATACGTTTGAAATTCGTATGGAGAATTCTCAGGTTTTCCTTCACCGTTAAAGGGAGCAACGGTAAAGCGTAGTTATGAGAGGTTGTTTGCCTTGGGTTTTGTATCTCCGAACCTTCGTCTTGGAAGGAAGTCGCACGTATAAACTAAGTCAAATCGTTCTGGCAACATGATTGTTTCCTACCTAACTGAATCTGAACTGAACGACCACGGTGGCCTTTCTCAACGGAAATCCAAGTATGCAGGAGATACTATAGTGCATAAGTATGTGCGGAATTAACAGGTGCATTCTCTGTTACTTCACTCTCATAGTCCAGTGCGACGGCAGTACGACATGACCGGAGCGAGATCAGGTGCAGGAACAACAACTTTACATGCTTTTCGAGGCACGAGAGTATCCCACTACTAACTTCCTGGTTCCGACCTGCGACTGAGTATTGGAAACCCAGTCACAATTATTCTGGCCCGACCTGCCATTCGAACCTAGGACCTTAGCGCGGTAGTCGTTCTCGTACGATGTTACAACTACGCCACTAAGGATCATGAACAGCATACTTGAGTAGAAGGTAACTATGTTGTGTTGAACCTATATTCATTGAAATGGCATTAGAGGGGATGGGAGAAGACCAGTGGCGAAGGATCGAAGATTTAAAGGGAAAGCCGACAATTGCTGGTGGTAAGATATTATACCGACGCCGGGATAACCCTTGTAAGTTTGTCCCAATCCAGGACCAGTCTATGTATATCATCTTACCCAGTTAAGATAAACTCGAGTTACGTGAATTTCAACCCGAGTTAGCTCGAGTTGTGTTTATCCCGAGTCGGCACATCACTAGAATGAATAACGACTTCAAAAGAAAATAATCCCATTTTATTTCACGTGTGTTACAAATGACTTGTTACGAAGTAGTTTTTTTTGTTAAAGTAGTAGCAACATATGATGCTATTTTTTTATAATAACAACTTTACTACTTTCAAAATGATATGTCATTTTCCTGTCTAACATCTTAGCTTTTGTAGAAACGGGAATTCATTGGAGAACGTTATTTTTCGTCCTTTGTTTTTAGCGACTTTTCAGAAGCAATTTGTCACGGTAAGTAGCTAAAATTGTTTATATAGTGTAAAAACAAATAAGAGGCATATGTATATTGTGAGGGTGGGGTATTTTAGGTTATGTTATTCACGTGTGTTTGTTCATGTGGGTTACGTGTGTTACGTAATTGTGTGACGTAACACACGTGAAAGGTGTAAAGCTTAGTTTACATTGGAAATATTATCATAATAGCGATCACATGTCAAAACTTTGACGATTGAAGTTAATCGTTCCATGTTTTGTAAAATAAAATATTATCTAAATATTTCCTTTTTTTAGATGCCACTAACACCTGCCGAAAGACAAAAGTTCTATCGGGAAAGGCTAAAAGAAAAAATACTAAAATGTTTTTAGCCCAGAAGATAAAAAATGCTGAGAGAACAAAACGAAAGAGAAAGAATATATCAGAATATTCACCGCCAGAACAGGAAAATATTAGAAAACAGTGGAGGGAGAGAAAAAAGAAAAGCAAAGAAGAAATTAAATCTGAAAAAGTTCCTACAGTTGACAATGCAGCAATTTTAAAACAGAAGATAAATCAAAATAGAAGATTATATTACAAGCTAAAAACTAAAAACATAACATTTAAACAGCGTTTAATACAATCGAAGAAATCTTTGAAAATAATTCAGCAAAAATTGACAAGATATCAACGAAAAAACGATGAGCTTCTTGAAATTATCAAGGTAAAAGACAAATTAATAAGTGCATATGAAGAAATTCTGAATTTAAATGCTAAACTCAAAAGGAAGAAGAGATTTTAAACAAATGACCCCCTTCGCGAAAACGGATGCTTATATCTATCAAAATTTACCTTCTATAGGCCCTGAAGAAAAGGAAAGAGTGAAAAAACACTGCTTGAACATCACGTCATTGTGGATATTATACAGAAAATTTACAAAAGTAACAACGCAGAAGAAAAACGCACGATAAAAAAAAATATTTAGCAATAATGAGACCATAAATAGATACGGTATGAAAACCAAAATGGCTACCTATTTGGCCTTAAAAGGAAATATTCGTCATACACGACAGAAAATTAAAAATTGCTGTGTACAGAACCTTTTCAGAGACTTTTATGGGAGGGATTAGTAAAAGAGGGTACTGAACAGTTATTTTATGAAGATGAAAAAAATATAGACACTTATTTAGAAGGTACTGAAGTAAGTGAAAAGACAGAATTTGTATTAGCAGTTCCTCAGAAGAATGATACAAATGACACTGAATTGACGTTGGAAGGTCGACCAGACATATTGCGGGTATGTTTCAAAGGCACTGTACTTGTATGATACTACCAAAGAGACACATGGAAATATTACATCGGTTTTATTGAAGATATTCGAGTTGTAGAAGAAAATACGATTTTTGAAACCAATCCTAAAATTTGTTCAAAAAATTAACGATCAAGACACATTTACCGAAGATTTAATTGTAAAACTCATTAAGATTACGCAAAATACGGAACGGCCAAAAGAATACTTTTTGGCTGCTGCTAGCGACAGCTTTTATTTTGATTAGGATATAATAATATTTTTCTTAGTTAAATAAACAAATTGGTGCATATAGTATTTTATTTAAAATAAAGTACTCTTTTTTGGTGTGAACTAATCTTAACAATATGTCCAGTGTGTTGCCTATTTTCTGTGTGTGATCGTGTGTTACAATCCCCGTGTGTGATGGTACATTTTTTGTGAGCCTTAGTGACCTACATTTGGTGCTGGTTTTAATGTAAGTGGACGAGCGGGGGATGATTTCTAGAGAGGGCGCTGAAGGCTTAGGGGGGACACCATAGACTAGGTAAAATATTAGCACCGACGTTATACTCTTAACAACAAAGATATAGTTGGATAAATAAACATCGCTAGAAAAAGCGTGCAAAATATTTATTCCACGTGTGGCGCCGTAGGCATAGACTTTCGCATTCGAGATTTACAATATAATTCTTATCCAATACTTGCCATAAAGATAGTCATGGACCCTCATCTTCGAGACGGCGTAGATCCTAGGTCTCTCGTAAAGTGTTTCTCCGCTCATTTTATTAAAACCTACTTTTCTTTCAACAGAACTTTTCTTTCACGTATCTACATTTATTGATCAAATATCATCGGACATTTTATTTGATATGGTCTCCATAGATACGAACTCTCCTTAATTACAATTTATTTCCTTGGATACGGTGATTGTAGTGATGTAGAATTTCACAAGTATTTTCGACAATAAACTATAATTCGATACAGTTCGTGCTTTGCACGAATGCGGTGCTTAATTCTAAATCACATAAGTAGGTATTTACATGTTGTAGTGCGATAATATACATGTCTTATAAAGACTCTGGCTTAAAGTTTGTTCCTCTGTTATATCGTAGGATGGAATACGCATGGCGCTTCCGCTTAGCCCTTCGGGAATAAAAAATGCATGTCTGTCAATATGTATACTATAACTTACCTAGACTGCAATAAATTAACTATAGGACTATAGATAGCCTGACTAGGAAATTTAAATTCTGGTTTGGGCGCGACATTTTTTTTCTTTTTAAACTTAACGGTTATGGTACATAAAGGAAATTAGTTCCACATTTTACCACCACATGATTGTTTATTATTTTCCTCATCCAGAAATACTTTGATTTTACTATTTCTTCACTTCGAGGAGAGAAATAATTCCATGTGTGCCGCCAAGATTATGGGTGCAACAGCATATGTAGGTACTACATATTACATAATAATAATCATTAAATTTATTTATGTTTTTCAAATAAAAATCGCGCGGGTATTTGCATATGCTAAACCATAATTGAACTTCTGTGGTCGATAGTTACCATTGTCATTCAGTTATTTTGTATGATAATTATATGAGGAGCGAGATATAAAAGTTTGAAAATGTGTTTCTCAAACTCGAACTTCTAGAAAAGTGGGTGTTGCAATCGATAATTGGATGTCGACATCACTAAATCACTACAGTTTGAGTTATTTTGATCTTGACATCTTTGGTGATTTATTTTTATCTCAAAAGTAATGTACATACTGAAATCTCAGATGTTTAATTATAGCCTTTTCCTAAGCAGATCAATTGGGATCAAAAAAGGTTTTCCCGTAAATTGCCCATTTGCGTGCTGACTGTACATATTTTAAAGCTATAATAAAGAGTTTTAAAAGTTTAGGAAATTAAATCGTTGTTGATAATATATTACATACTTTATTTAGAAATAAGTAGGTACCTTTAAGAAAAATATATTTTTTATGATGAATGGTGACATTGTGGCAGTATAGTAATGTAACACTTGCCTCCCAAGCCATACATTTAAAAGCATAATTTGATTTGATCGATTGTGCGTTGAGGTTATTTTTATTTGTTGTGGAATTTATTGGATTGTTGTTATGTTGAAATAAAGTTGTGAACTAAAACCATGTCTGATATAGAAGAACCGCCAAGTAAAGTGTTGAAGTTGGAGGTATGAGGCATTATCCCAAAGTGGTTTTCTGTTAGTAACAACAGGCTTGTTTGCATAAAACAATACAGTAAAATGATGGAAAAATCTGTGATTTAACGGCTGTGCAGTAAAATATCTGTAGTTATACAAATATTCTGTAATATTTGATTGAGATAGGAAGTAATGCGACTATTTAATTGGCACTTAAGGCGATATTTTATTAATAAGTCTCTATGACTCTCTTTTCTGTAAAACAAAGTAAATAGGGTAAAAAAGAGAAAAGAAAATACTTGGCCAAAGTTATTATGCAGTATAAAATGCTAAACTAATTTAAAACTTCATAATTATTAGAGTACTTTAAATAAAATGAACCGATATATAAAAACACGTAAAATTTAAGTCACATAAAAGCTAATTTATTTTTCACATTTAAGAACAACCGTGTACGGTTATTTAGTCCCTAGTCAATGAAATGTCAAGGTGCGTTGGGGTTAAATCGGACGCTTTTTCAACGTGTTAAACAGTGTTCTCAAAATTTTTTTTTACATGAATTCTATAGAAGCTATCATAATGAATTATTAACTTAGCTATATGTTATTAAATACACTAAATGGTATATATTTTTTAATATTCTTAAATATAACAGTTAATGTTTTATAAGGCTTTGAAAAAGTACCATACTTTTAGAAATGTGTGAGAAAGATAGGACCTTCACAGGTATAGTTCGGACTACTCTCTAAAATCGTATATGTTAAAGGGATTCTAAAATCCATAAAAAGAGTATATTCTGATCTAGATAGTCATTTATAAACATTCAAAAAATTAATAAATTTCGTAAGATATTTTTAGAAGCGAACTTTGTTTTTTTAATAGTTCTAGGCATACGATCTTACCCCACATGAGTGACACTGTAGATATTTTTTAAAATATTTGAAGTAATAGTACATACACGAGGAAATAAATAACAAATAAACAAAATCAATCATTCACCTGAACTAAAAAAAATTACATAATTACTGAGTTCAGAAGTTTTCGTGTATAAATTTTGACATAAACGTGCAATATTTTACAAGTGCTAGGTCGAACGATTTTTATCTGTTCTTTAACGACAAATAATTGTATGCGTGAAGATCGGATCTCAGGGAATATAGGTGTTTCGACAAATTCCAATAAACAAGTCACAAGATTTATTTCCTTTATGATACTATATAACTACAAAAGTAATTGAAAACAGGAAATACTAAATCAAAATTAGGCAAATTCTTGCATGGGGTTAATCCGGATCTGCCAGGGAACGACGAAATGCCGATATTCTGTTTGTTAGCACCGTAAACATTATTTATTTGACGGAATCATTCATGTGAACTAGTGGAACGTAGATAATAAGATGGGGCTGCAGGTAGTGTTGTCGAAGAACAAAAATTATAACACAATTGCAAGTTATTTCATTTATACGATGTTACACCTCCTACGATCTTACCCCAACGCGCTATTATACTTGATAATTAGTTCACTGAAGTAATATTGAGATTCGAAGACCAACTACTTAAAAAAAATGTATTTTTACATGACAATGTTTCTAATTTATATAATGTATAATATATGAGGTACATACAGAAGTAAAAAATAAATAGATGTATACAATCAAACATAGAACCCCCTTTTTTGAAGAAGGTTAAAAATGAAATTATTATAAAGTAATCATATGGTGTGTTATGATCTATATTAAATCTGATATTAAAGATGTCTGTTTGTGTGAACACAAGATTCACAAGCTTGTGGATTACATGCTTTCTTGAAATAGAACTATTTTGCGGATTTTGACTGTGTATGCTCATTCTGTATAGATTGGACCATCAAAAATTATCATTTTTTAAAAGTTGTATAATTGTAAAATGTAGGTAAATATTATAACATTGACTTTTCGGATGACCAACATCTCAGTCTGCCCTGTGACAATGAAGGCTGCAAAGTTTTCAAAATATTGGGAGAAAATTAAAATATAAAAACCATGATAAAATCCATGTAAACATGAGGAATCATTATACACTATACATGCTTTCTGCCTAAAATCTTCAATTAGTAATCCTTAGGTACTGTACATTCCAAGTATTACAAATATCTCAATGACATATACACACTATTGGCAATGAATCTTTAAAGTACCACACACTGATACCTATCTTCTTGTTGCCAGATTTCAGGAGCCGAGAGTGTCGATGGCGTTGACGGTGCTGATGGTGTCGAGGAGCACCTGGACCCAGAGGAAGAAGAGGACAACATGGAGGAGGGGCAGGAGGAGTGGCTCAGTGAAGGTGTGCTAACAGACGATGACTACAACCCTGGGGTAAGTGGTGATACTTATTGATGATGACTTTTCATGTCACATTTTTTTTTAATGAACTTTCTTATTTTTAAAGGTTTTCTAAGAACATTTTAAAGTTAGTACTTACTAGTAGTTACTTGTAATAATTTCTTATATTTACGCAAATGTTAAACATTGAAGCAAAACTATTTTTCGGATTTTATCACGGTTTGTTATATTATAATTGCCTTCATGGTCAACATAAAGAATCATTGAAGCAACATCCAATTATCAAATCATAAGAAAAAAAGCAAAGTCCTATGATTATCTCAATAAAAGAAAAAGGAATTCTATGCTGCAGAATTATAGGTGAAAATCAGTACCACTGACAGTGCAGTGGTTAAATGTAACACAATTTAAAGACAATATTTAGCCAAGAAGTGGAAAGAAACAACTGTGCAAGAATGGCCAAATTTGTAATGAAATATGAATGCATCCCTTCTAGCTGAATTTCAGAAGAATTAAAGTATTAGACAAGCCCGGTGATGTGTATCAAATATTTGGTAACCATGTGGCCAATGAAATAAGAATCAGAAAATTATTACCATCATAAAAAATAAACTATTTGATGGTCACTTAATCTCGGTTTCTATTAAGCAGGGCGAGCAGGAAGCGATGGAGGCGCATCCACCAGAGATGCTGGAAGAAAGTCGGACGGCAGACGACGCGACGCCCAGCCTGGAGTCCTCCACGGAGCAGGTGGAGCGGCTCGAGGCGCTGGACCCGGCCGACACGCACGACTGGCTCGAACACACAACCAACGCGCAACACGGTCAGCAAAACAAGTAGTTAAAAAAATACAGAATCTCAAATCGCCTTTATACTTTTGTATTGCCAATCTATAACTTTTACGGTGAGCAAAGAGGCTAAAAAAATTAGTATTTAAAATTTTGTGTCTTCAATATACAACACATTTTCCGTAAATGATGAACGAATAGGGTTGCCAACTTTCGAGTTTATAATTTCGTAGCTTTTTATTTGAATAAAAAAGCAATGTGACGTAAAGTGTTGTTCGAAACCGTCTCCCGTTGTAACGCATCGTAACGTTTTACAAAACCCCCCTCCACCAAAATTGCGTTACGTAATACTTGAACAACCCCTAAGGCTGTCCTCGCTCGCGTCGCACCACCACAGGCCAGTGTGGGATAACACACTGTACGTGTGTTAATGAAGGAATACGATACTCATTTGTGTTTCTTTTTCTCAATTAGGTATGAAAGATGACAGCAGCCAGGGTGAAGTGCAGCAAAAAGTCCAGGTGAACGGCAAGGGGCAGGAGAGTCAGAGCCAGGACTCCATCAAGAAAGAGGAACAGGACATGGAAGACACCCTGAACGACCTGGATCGCAGATACGAGCTGCCCGAGGATTTGGACGCTTTCCTTATCAGGTAATGGATTTAGTACACATAAGTCCCTTTTGTTTGTCCCTTTGATATGGTGGGATAACGATTTTCCCAGAGTAACAAGTAGCCTATAGCACTTAGAGGTATTGTAGCTCTGTAATAGTAAAAAAAAATCAAAATTGGTTTAATAGTTTTTGAGATTACTTCATTCGAACAAACAAATTCTTCGGCTTTATATAATAGTATAGATAGTGTTTATTTTGTCTTCGCGCACGTGAAAAACCCTTTCCGCTAAGAAAATTTTGAACCGTTATAGCAATCCATAACGCAATCTATACGACACTAGCGCCATCTGCTTAAAAATATTTCATCTAATTTAAAAAAAATATATGGTCATGTATTTTCCATGGGGGTAATTTACCGGGGAACACACAGACAATAACATTTACTATCATATAAAGCTAAAGAGTTTGTTTGTATGAACGCGCTAATCTCAGGAACTATTGGTTAAAATTGAAAAATTCTTTTGGAGTTAGAAAACCTATGCATTGATGAAGGCTTTAGGCTATATATCATCACGCTATGGCCAATAGGAGCGGAGTAGTAATGAGAAATGTTGCAAAAACGGAGAAAATTTATTACTTTTCAGATCTTCCCTTGCAAAAGCTTTCGATAATAAATGTTTTCGATATGTTACAGAAAGAGCGATGGTCAAGTGGTCGATAAAAATATAAAAACTCAAGAGGAGCCGGCGACTGCGCCCGCGCCCGCCGGCGACGACGGCAACGACACCGACGACCTGCTCGTGAGTATGGGCTGAGCAGGAGGAGAATATTTAGATTTCATCAGCTCTAATTGAGCCCTGCTCATTTTATGTCGCTAGGGACTACGTTGATTCTTGCAGTTATGACAAATTACATTCAGTATCTTCAGTCTAGTAATAGTATGTATGCTGAGCGTAATATTATGATGAGAAAATTTAAAAAGAGAGGAAAAGACAAAGCCTTTATACTTTAAAAGAATACTAGTACTGGAGAAGGTTCTTATGTTCAGGTTTAGCGGTGTCTTAGAACTAGCGCGATGTTTGTTACAGTCTAACACGACAAGCTTATTGAGATACACATATACTGATTAGGCAGAGGGTGGTAGTTAAGGATGAGCGATGTTAATGAAATATCGATTGCTTAATATCGATATTCCGATATTGTTGACTACAAATACAAATTATCGATATTTTGTAATATATATATTTTCGAAGTAGTAGTTCCTGAGATTAGCGCGTTCAAACAAACAAACTCTTCAGCTTTTTATAATAGTATAGGTATGGCCATTGGCAGACAGTTGTGACGTCACTTGGCATGTAGATCCGATTTCGCGCGAAAATTTAAACTGTCATTATAAAACTGCATTTTGGCAACAATATAGTATTTAATTTTTTTATATACTAATAGCCTAGTTGGATGTGGAACGGACTGCCGGGGCAAATGTCCGCAGGTTGAAGACCCAAGGGCACGCATTTCTAACTTTTCTAAAGTAATGTGTGAATTCTTTGTGAATGATCGCTTGCTTTAACGATGAAGGAAAACATAGTGAGGAAACCTAGAAATGTCTCTAAGAATTTTCAGGGTATGTGTAGTCTGCAAATCTGCACTAGGCCAGCGTGGTGGACTAAGGGCAAATCCCTCTCTATAGTAAAGGAGGCCAGTGCAGCAGTGGCACAGTATATAATGCAGGGTGGATATTATTATATACTAGAGGTCTACTCTACACGAAATTTAATCGAATGGATCCTTATTTATATAAAAATGAATCCCTATTTCCCTTGGTCACGCCATCACGCGTGAACGGCTGGACCGATTTCACTTTATTTTTGTTGTGTTTGTTATTGTCAGGAGAAGGTTCTCATGAAAGAAAAGATTAAAAAAATTGCGCGGAAAATTAGAAAACTTAACGAAAATATTATTTTTATATAACTGTGAATTGTTTGAAATAATTGTCAACCATTGACAGAATGCGCGCAGCAAGTTCATAGTTAAGACGCGACAACGTCTGTCGGGTCAATTAGTCAAATATAAAAATATTGCATCTACCGTTCTAAACTTTAACACTTTCCTCAGAGGATGCTCGGCGAAGAAGACAGCAAAGTGAAGAAAAAGATGTTGGTGAAGAAGAGCGGCGCGGTGCAAAACGATATGCTCTCGAGCGACGACGAGTTCACTTACGAGGTGAGTACAGATCGCGCGAGTCGTGAGCACGCTCGTGATTGGTCGGTTTCGCGCTGATGAAACGCGATTGGTTCGTCAGTCGATGCTCGTTGTCTATTGGCTCGCTCGTGTCACGTGGCTGCTTTATGCTTGTTCATACATACGCGAGTTCGACCCCACCACTGTGCACTTGTGTTGTTTGCTGTAGCTGATAAGTTAGGTTGAGTTTAAGCAAGAAATGGATGTGAATAATGTGTGTGTGAGTGTGTGTTTATTATTATTTCTTTTTTTTTGTCAGTTAATTGTTGGAGAGTTACCTTTTGTAGTTTAGTCGGCTTCATATTACACACACTGAGACACCTTCTTTTCACTCCTCTAAGGGGTAGGTTGAGACGCAACAGGTGCACCCAGTTTTCGCCGTGTGTGTTCCGTCCCATGATGTGGAAACGAGTCTATTGTCATATCAAGTAAAATTCCAGATTACGAAGTAGTATTTGTAGGCGATAGCCTAGTTGGATGTGGAACGGACTGCCAAGACGAATGTTCGCAGGTTCAAATCCCAAGGACACACACCTCTGACTTTTCTAAAATCATGTGTGCATTCTTTGTGAATTTATCGTTCGCTTTAACGGTGAAGGAAAACATCGTGAGGAAACCTGCACATCTAAGAAGTTCTCTATAGGAATTTCGAGGGTGTGTGAAGTCTACCAATCCGCACTAGGCCAGCGTGGTGGACTAAGGCTAATCCCTCTCAGTAGTAGAGGAGGCCCGTGCTCAGCAGTGGGCAAGTATATAATATATTATTGTTATTATTCGTAGTATGAACCGAGTTGAGTAACCAATATCACGTTGGCCAATCTGGGTTTCAAACCATACACTTCAGCACTGCAGTCATACCGTAATTCATCTATGCTACCGATATAGTCAATTTTTTTTTTTATATTGTCGATAGGACACGAAGGTGAAGACACTGAAGGTGGCCAAGAGTGTGCTGATGAAGAAGCGACCCGCGACCAAGGCGGTGCCCGAGGCCATGAGCGACGACTCCACCGACGCGGTATGTACTCACCCACTTAAGCAGCTGAACAAATTAAAAAAAAAAAAACAAATCGTCTATACACCACTATTTATAGTCGTTTTGGAACTGAAAACTTTCAATTCTGATTGGCGGTGCAATCAATGCATACACCGCCATCTCGTCGACATCGCCGGTACTGCAAGATGATCGATGTGTTGATACAACTGTAGTAATATCATACAACAATCACGCTAGATGGCGATAGACGATACTGGCTTGCGATATCAGAATTTACGCGACGCACTGCATACATACCGTCCGAATAGGAACCGTCGGAGGGGCCGCGGCCGGTCACAAACATCTGCCTGACTGGAAATCTTCCCTTCCATAGAGGAACGCAACCATCTGTTCCTCTAGAGTGGCGTTAAATTCTGCTAAATTCTGTTTCAATAATAGGCTTTAAAAAAATACTAATGTAATAAAATTAAAATAGTTTTTATAAACATTAAAATTAATGTTTATGAATAATAAATGAGATCTCGTGGTAATGCAATTAAATCTCGCGTACTACTATGACCATTATGATCGGTGCCATACATAACTATTGTTGCAGCGTTACTGTCATTATCAAACTCGAATCAGTGAAAAATATTATTAAAAACTTCTTTAATTATTAACAGTACAATTTAGTCACTTTTTTACGGTCCTACAATTTTTTATCAGCGATAGCCTAGTTGGTTGTGGAACGGACTGCCGAGATGAATGTCCGCAGGTTCAAATCCCAAGGGCAAACACCTCTAAACTTTTCTAAAAAATTATGTGTGTATCCTTTGTGAATTATCGCTTGCTTTAACGGTGAAGAAAAACATCGTGAGGAACTGCATACCTGAGCACTCTATAGGAGTTTTGAGGGTGTGTGAAGTCTACCAATCTGCACTCAAACGTGGTGGACTAATGCCTAATCCCTCAGTAGTAGAGGAGTGCCCAACAGTAGGACAGTATTATACTACAGGGCTGATATTAACCACATCAAGGTTTGCCATTCCTGAATCTAGGCACTATATAAAACCCAAAGCCAAACTCCCTGACACAAGACCATGGTACTTTTCCAGTCTTCGGACGAGGCGGCGACCGTGAAGAAGATGTTCGCCGTCGCGCCGAAGAAGTCCGCCGGCTCGAACAGCGCCGGCCGGACGCTGCCGTCCGCGGCGGCGAAGCCTCCGGAAAAGCCGGCACCGGCTAGCAACACCGGTGAGATCTCAGTCCATGTACTTTTCTAACAATGTTGGCCCTAATGATGTCTTATTTTTACGCGAATGTTAGACGTTGTAATAAAACATATTTTTTTCTGATTTTATCGAGGTTCTTTATATTATAATTTTCCCCTGACGTTTTGAAGAATTTGCAGGGTTCATGATCACTTTGCTGTTCATCATGTTACCCAACGTAACGTGACGTTAACGCCGACCTATTTATTATTTTGTGTGTGTGTGCGCGTGCATGTGTGCGTGCGTGCGTTTGTGAATGCGTGCGTGAGTGTGTGAGTGCGTGGGTGCGTGCGTGCGTTCGTGAATGCGTGCGTGCGTGAGTGTGTGAGTGCGTGCGTTCGTGAATGCGTGCGTGAGTGTGTGAGTGCGTGAGTGCGTGCGTGCGTGCGTGCGTGCGTTCGTGAATGCGTGCGTGTGTGAGTGTGTGAGTGCGTGCGTGCGTACGTGCGTGCGTGCCTGTGTTAGTACTATGTAGGCAAATATAGTAAATGACTTTTCAGACAAATGACACCTCAGTCCGTCCCATGACTATGAAGGCTGCAGATTTGATATATCGGGAGAAAATTATAATATACAAATAAATGTATGTCAATTGTTAGCTTATTTTATAAAAATCGCCTGGAAAAAAAATTACATTAATGTCAAGTTTAAACGAATCATTGTTGCCACATATATTTTATTACATTATCATATTTGTTTCGCCGTGCAGGCAAGCCGACAGCGCCGGCGCCGCCCAAACAGTACGTCAACAAGAACCTGCAGTCGAAGCCGTCGCCGCGGCCCTTCGCCCCCTCGCCCTCCGCCCCCGCAGCCATCACCAACAACTCTTCCGATCGCAAATCACAACCAGTCAAAATGGATACAGCAAGTAAGTCATGGCACACGTGTTCATCTCCGATGGGTTGTCCCATATGAAATTAGGATACTTTTGCCATATTGTTTTTAACTACATTTATTCAATTCAATTTATTGCACTCCACAATTGTTAAAATACAGGTTTTACAAATTAAGGAAAGTACATAATCATTATAGGCGGCGATAGCCTAGTTGGTTGTGGAACGGTCTGCCGAGACGAATGTCCGCAGGTTCAAATACCAAGGGCTCACACCTCTGATGTTTCTAAAAAAATTATGTGTGTATTCTTTGTGAACTATCGCTTGCTTTCACGGTGAAGGAAAACATCGTGAGGAAACCTGCATACATGAGAAGTTCTCTATAGGAATTTCGAGGGTGTGTGAAGTCTACCAACCTGCACTAGGCCAGCGTGGTGGACTAAGGCCTAATCCCTCTCAGTAGTAGAGGAGGCCCGTGCTCAGCAGTGGGCAAGTATATAATACAGGGCTGATATTATTATTATTATTATTACATAATCGTGGACCCTGCAGGGCACGGCAACAAAGAAGAGAGGGAGAAACTTTTCCTTCAATAAAAAGTGTTGTTCAAAGAAATTATTAATTTGTTTCTTCTTAAACTACTAATTTGTTAACCTGTTTAGGGCCGGCTTATATAAACACACAAAACTTTTGGTTGAACCCTTAATTTTTCAACATGTGTGTTCCGTCTCATGCCGTGGTGGTGGGTGTGTCCATATCAGTCACAAAGTCCATACTCCGGACTGATACTGAGCAGAAAAAAGCAATATCACTGCCCGATTCGAGATTCAAACCTGAGACTGCAGCACTGTAGTAATACCGTAATACCATTAAGCCACTGAGGCAGTGAGTCAGTAGCTTTTGTTCGCGGCTCCGCTTGAATTGAATAAAGTTTTTCGAGATAGAAAGTAGCCTATTTCTTTCCCAAGGTCTTTATATCCATACCAAAAACTTTCACGCGAGTGAAGCCGCGAGCAAATGTTAGTACTTGTCAAGTTTATAAGGCGATAGTATAATTGTGTAAAATTATGACATATTATTTATTTAAAATTATGACATGTTATTTCGTAGCCAAACCAAAGCCGGAGTTGAAATCGAAGCCCTTGGAGAAGTCGGACAGCGCGCGCGACTCCGACGTCAAGATGGAGGTGATCGCGGACGCGCGCCGCTCCGCCCGACACCACGACGAGATCATCGATGAGGAGGAGTTCCTCGAGGAGGAGGAGGACTACGACCTCGACGAGGAGGTGCTACTCCATTATATAAATAGACACGTCACGCCTTTATTACCGAAGGGATAGGCAGAGGTGCAGTCAGGACACCCACTTATTGCCACCTGTGTTCTGTTCTCTGTTATATTGTAGATTAGCTTTTGCCCGCGGCTTCGGCCGCGTGACCGATTTTTCCGGGATAGAGAATAGCCTTTAACCTTCCCAAGGTCTTAAACTATCTCTATACTAAATATCATAAAAATCCGTTCAGTAGATTTTCAGAAAATCGATCATATGTACTACGTACTAGATTTGGCGTTCCGAACATTCACTGTGTTTAACTGAATTTAACTGCAATCTATACAACTGCTTTAGTATGGTGTCAATATAATATAATATAAGAACTCGAGTATAAGTGTAAACTTGAATGTGAATAAAAAATATAAGTCAAATAAGTAAAATTATTTGTTGTTCTAAGTGAATAAATCTATACTATTATATAAAGCTGAAGAGTTTGTTTGTTTGTTTGTTTGAACGCGCTAATCTCAGGAACTACCGGTCCAAACTGAAAAATTCTTTTTGCGTTGGATAGCCCTTTGTTCGTGGAGTGCTATAGGCTATATATCATCACGCTATACCCAATAGGAGCGGAGCAGTAATGGTTAATTTCAGGAACTACTGATTCGAACTCAAAAATTCTTTTTGCGTTGGATAGCCCTTTGTTTGTGGAGTGCTCTAAGTTATATATCATCACGCTATGACCAATAGGAGCGGAGCAGTAATGAAACATGTTGCAAAAACGGGGACAATTTATTAGTTTTGAGAGCTTCCGTTGCGTGCGCTGCGTAAACGGTTAAAGTTATGCAACAATGATGTATGACGGGATTGTTCCTCTTAAAAAGTTTTAAAAAATATATTATAAAACAAAGTCCCCTGCTGTATCCGTCTGCCCCTAAACGTGTTTAAAGCAAAAACTACCCAACGTATTAAGATGAAATTTGGTATGGAGACAGTTTGAGACCCTGCGAAGAACATAGGCTCCCGGGAAACTACTACTTTTATAACGGAAAACTTTAGCCTAAAAAACTTTATAACGCGGGCGGAGCCGCGGGCAAAAGCTAGTAGGTTATAACAGTGACGTTTTGGTCGCCATTTTAGTTCAGATTTTGAACAAATAGTTTATATGGACGTTCGTGTCTATAGAAATATCGTTTTGTATTATTAGACATATACAAGGTATGTGTTGCAGGAGTTCGCCGAGGAGTCGGAGTCGGAGCCGAACCGCAACCAGCGCATCATGCGGCCCGAGCGCATGGACGAGGAGCTGCCCAGCGACGCCGAGAGCCACACCGAGGACGGCAGCCTCTACGACGTGAGCACGCGCAACGCGTAACCGTACCGCGAACTACACTGCGAACTGTTGCAGTAGCAGTTCGCGAGCGGCGCGCGTTTTTAACTTTAATAAGAGTTTAGCAGCATTGGGACATGAATATCTATTTCATTTTTAAACCGTATCGCAATATATCAAATAATTTACAGACAACCATAAAGGTGAAAAATATCAAAACGTTACTACACATTATCCTCAATTAAAATATTTTTTGTTTATTAGCTAAAATAAAGTCACATCTTTGAAGATTTTTCTAAAGAAAAACTATTGTTGATTTTAATCACACAAATAAAACATTATAATTTTATTATTGCGTCCTAAGACAGACAGGCTTACGGCCCTCCTGATAGTTAGTGATCACTGTTGCCCATAGACGTCAGCAATGCCAGGAGCACAGCCGAGACGCTTTCTACAATTAAAAAAATTAAACCTTTGTGTATGTTTGAGATCGGAACATGTTGTCGACAGGAGATCCCGTCGTCGGACTCTGAGGACCTGGATGACTGGTTCTCGCTGGACGTGAGGGCTGAGAGGGCCGGCGACTACCTGCCGCTACTCGGTAAGTTATGCCACCTAACTGTCAAACAAAAAGGTTTCATTTACACGCACGTACTCGCAGACACTCGCTTACACTCGCACACACTCACACACACTCACACGTACACTTACGCGGTGTATCTTTGAAGGGGTAGGCAAACATAAGGTGTTTGAATTGTTCGTTTGCGTAGCACGTTTGGTTGCATTACCTTTAGCGTATTTGAACGAAATATTTGACCAATTACATATTAAACCAATCTAATATAATATTTCATTACACAATCATCACAAACCCAATATTGCTTTGTCCAAAAGGCATAAAAATTGACCAAGTGTAACACCATAATTACACAACCCGTGTTTCCAGGGTCGAAGGCGCGCACGCTGCTGCTGGAGGAGAAGCGGCGCGTGTCGGCGCGCCTCAGCACGCTGCGCCAGAGCCTGTCCGCGCTCACCGACAGCGGCCGGCGCCAGGCCGAGCAGCTGCGCCGCGCCACCATGACCCTCGCGGAGCTCGACGACATGCTCAAGGCCACCTGACTGCACACCATAGACCTGTCGACCGGCGAGTAATCTCTCGCCAGTCGACCCCCCTCTGTCTACCATCAGGGGTATACACACTTACTTCGCTGTCACCTGACTGATATGTTGCAATGCTCGGGCTGACTCATGCTACTGCTGCAAGACTTCACTGACGACCTGAAGGACTTCGGTCACTCGCATGATTAATAATGATGCTGTAACAGTCCTGTAATACAGTATGGAAGGTTAGTCGAGGGATCTGTTTAAAGGAGGGTATTCAGTGTTCGACTCTCGTGCGAAATATGTATGAAATATAGGAGCTATTTTGCGGGAATTTTAGCATTTACGCTTTCCTAGGCCTGGTCTGAAATATGGAGGTAAAACGGAACACATTTATATAAAACGGCCAATAATATATGTCAAAGAAGTCATTACCATACCCATCCTTCCCCCCTCACTTCCTTCTCACAGCCCCATCCCCCCCTTAGGGACCCCTGCTGTCATTAAACCAGAAGATTCCAGGATCCCATTCACAAGTTTCTCTTGGTGTTGAATGCTCGGGTCCAGGCCTCCGCAGTCAACAAGCTAGAGGCCTCCAGCATGCCAATCGCAAGGTTACCTCAGTGACTACTGCGGAATAGCCTACCAAAAAAAGTAGCTACCATAAAGGTTCCTTCAGGTTGGGGCTCATTTACGAATTTGTTTTTTAGGTATACTTTTTCATTTATCATTATTTTTTGGACTGTCTCGGTGGCGTTGTTGTACTGCATGCGCGGTACGGTAGCGCTCTGAGGTCCTGGGTTCGAATCACGAGTCAGGCAAGGTGATATCGTTGGGTTTTTCTGCTCAATATCAGCCCGGAGTCTAGAATTTGTGCTCGATATGGCAATCGGCTCGCCCCCTATCACATCATGGGACGGAACACACTTGGCGAAAAGTGGGTGCCGTGGTTGCGCCTCTGCGTACCTCTTCGGGGATAAATGCTTGATTAATGTATTATTTTTTTTGCGTATATGTTTACGTGCAAGCATAAACTGCTATGTGTTGAAGATTCCTCGGCTATCAATACATACTGTCGCACTCTTAATAAAATAATGACCCATTCCAAAATTGCCAATTTATGGGAATCGTCAAACAACCAATTTCTGTTTGCGACCTTTTAGTTTTTTCACGTTTTTTTTTTTCATGTTATAGTGTTCATTTTTACCCATCTTTAATAAGCTCAATTTTATAGGAACTTCAAAAAAAAAGTAGCAAACAAAAATTTGTTGTCCGACGACTGCCACAAATTATCAACTTTGAAATAGGTCATTATTTTATTAAGAGTGCGCTGTATACTATCACACTGCTCGACACGAGCCTCTTCTACGAGTGGTTAGGCCTTAGTCCACCACGCTGATCTAGTGCAGGTTGGTAGACTTCACATACCTTCGAAATTCTTATGAAGAATTCATAGGTATGTAGGATTCACTGTTACATATGAAGGGAGAAATGTTATTCGATGGTTAAAATATAAATATCAATTACCTCGAAATATAAATTAAATTAATTTTTGATAACACTTAATAGTTTTGAAATGGATAATGATATTTATATTTTCACTTTACTTAAAACCGTCATACTCCAACTAGATCATTTTGCAGATGAGATATTTTTCTTGGGGACCGTCTTGTTGTTTTTGAAAAGTACGCATTAACTTCACTTTGTTTATTATAGACGGGCATTTAAACATTGCGTTACTAAATGAAACCACATAATTATCTTCTTGAAAATAACACTTTACAATAAGAATACACGCACTGTAGTTGTAAAACAAAAGAGTAAGTTACGCACAAAATAATGTCGATAAGAAGTGATTGTAGTTTTACACTAATGCCACTATTCTAAGAGAATTCGTCGCAGCGACATCACACTTTCAGTCAGAAATACATGCACACACCAAAGCACTAAACTACAACATAATAAAAAAGTCAGAAAAGTAAAACCGAAATTCATGGTGATAATATTCGTTATTTATGGATGATATTTGGCACAATGTTAGCAGAGGTAAAGACGAGTATATGGTTTGCTAACGTAACGGCTAAAGGACCTTGTATATAACCTTACCAGGAAAACAAAGACATGTTGGCGCCGTTTTAAACCTAATATTCTCAATACAAGTTCTATATTTTATCACAATGGCGCGCTATTTTATTTTGCTGGTCAGACTATAGTGCAAGTTTTTTTTATATATTCAGTAGACTGAGCTAAGAGATAGCCTTAACGGCATATCCTGTATATAAAGGCGGCAGTTTCCTATTTTGGACAGTACTCGGTAATATACACATCTAACTGTGGAACATGGAGTTTCGGCTAGTAACAAAACTTTACACAGATGATGCTTACGAACATAACTGGTGGTAATTCTTCCATATGTGAGAGTCCGCCTGGATAGGTACTACCGGTGTCTATTTCTGCCGCCAAGCAGCAGTGTGTAGTCACTGTTGTGTTCCGGTTTAAAAGACATTGTAATCAGTGTAACTACTGGACATAATGAGACTTATCATCTCATGTCTCAGGATGGCGAGCGCAGTGGAATACCAAACAATACTTTGTAATTCAAAGTGTTGGATGGTGTTTCTGCTATTTATAGGCGGTCATATCGCTTACTATCAGGCGAACGGTGAGCTCTTCTCGACTTTCAAAGCAATAAAAAAACTGGTATCTCTTTCTGAAAACAATGTGCTATATTTATTGCCGAGTATCTTTAGTTCTATGTGTAATTTTCACTGCAGAGTACTGTATAGAATGTTGCTTGATATAAAAATTATATATAAGCTATTGTCACTATACTTAAGAGTTATTGTTATATTTTAAGAAATAAAAGCGATTATAATTAATATTTGTAGTTCCTTATGTTGGCTATCAGTAGCTGACATTTGTAATGTTGCATTAGATTCCTCGGAGCTCGCATGCGGACTGTATTTTATTCAGGGAATGAAGGGACAAAAAATAAATGTAGGTTCCGGAAACAGGATATAGTTAACTCCTTTATTAAATTATATTTTTGCTGTACACCTTCTGCTGGATTCCCGAGACCCGCCATCTTGCGGTTATTATATTTTAACCAGCCAATCAACAAAGGAAGCCTAAACATTCAGCCTACAAGTCTACCGTCCTGTCAATCTGGCCGCAGACTATAAAATGTAATAATATCGTATTCAAAAAAATACTTTAGAATTAAACTAACATCATAACATCTTAATAGTAAATATGTAACTACTTATTAGAGTTACAAGTTATAAAGGTCATTTCATCCACGAAGACTCGCCCCACCACTTTTTAAGCGGGTTGTCGCGGGGTAAGCGCCTGGTCCAAGCTCCTACCTCGACGTTATCTATCGTAGTGTGCGTGTGCACTCATGCTGCTCACGGACACTGTAAGTACATTGTCACGGGTTAGACTGAGGTGTTGCTTGTCCAAAAAGTCAAAGTTACAACATCTATCTACATTTTACAATCATATAATTATTTTTATATTTGCTTTTGTCGGTCCGATCTACGCAGAATGAGCTGTGTCAAGAAGTCAAAAAATATATTGTATGTTTAAAGTTTAGACAAAATAAAAATGAACTATGCATAATATAGTTTTATACTAGTTTTGGTGGCGTATTGCGTGCGCTGTTCGACACCGCTCTGAGGATCTGAGTCTAAATCCCAGGTCCGTCAATGATATTTGGGTTTCCTATTTAGTGTCATCATCTCGCAATCTGTTAATATACTGATGCGCTAAAATGCGCTTTAAGAACATGTAAATCAAAATATGAATGAATTATTTTACATTGGGGTTTTGTTATTTCATGTAGATAGTAACCATCGCATGAGCGCAAAATTTTTGTATGACAATCTTTCCAATGTCCACGCTATATAATCTTAGATCCTCTCTTAGAACTCTGGTTGTACTATTTGATGACTTGGATTTACTGTACAGTGAGTTTGTATTTTAGCTATGAAATGTGTAAATATTAATTCAAATAAATTAGTTTTAAGTAAATTTGCTTTTTTATTCAATACTAGCTTTTGCTCGCGGCTCCGCCCGCGTTATAAAGTTTTTCAGGCTAGTTTTCCATTATAAAAGTAGTAGTTTCCCGGGAGCCTATGTTCTTCCCAGGGTTTCAAACTGTCTCCATACCAAATGATCCCTAATCACCCCCTGATAGTTATTTTTGAAATATATTTCATGTACAGAATTGACCTCTCTACAGATTTATTATAAGTATAGATTCCTTAAATACTGTTCCACTGTTAAATCGATTAAAAAATAAATCTTCCACTTTGGTAAGCGTACCGCGTCAAAATCTATACTATTATATAAAGCTGAAGAATTTGTTTGTTTGGACGCGCTCAGGAACTACTGGTCCGAATTGAAAAGTTATTTTAGTGTTGGATAGCCCATTTATCGAGGAAGGCTATGACCAATAATAGCGAATAAAAAATGTTTCAAAAACGGGGAAAACTATACTTACTTTTTAAGAACTTCCGTTGCGTGCGCTGCGTAAATGGTTATAGTTACGCAACAATCATGTATGACGGAACCGTCCCTCTTAAAAAGTTCTAAAAAATATTTATAATAAAAGTCTTCCGTCGCATCGGTCTGTATGTTTGAAGGCGATAAATTCAAAAACTATACACATGATTTGGATGAAATTTGGTATGGAGATAGTTTGAGACCCTAGGAAGGAGATATACTTTCTATGCCGGGAAAATATATAGCAGAACTTTTGTGCCGGAAAACCTTTTACATGCGGGTGGAGCCGCGAGCAAATGCTAGTGTTTTTATACATGTATAAAAATATTAGCTCTACGTTAGTTAGAGTTCGCTCCTCAAGCCTAAAGAGGTAAACATCAAAAATATTAATGCACTGAACCGCATAGGTGTTATGAGTCTAGCAGAATTCAAGACTTTATATTTTGTTGGTGGTAGAATATACATATTTCAGATCTGCCTGGATAGCGACCACCGTAAGTGTGGTTCACATAAATGTGTCGCATTCCGGGGTCGCCCTGTGTATAACCGGTTCCAACAAACTAGCATAATAGGGGACCGTCCTGTGTTTGATTTTGTACATTTTTCTATATGTAATGGTTAATAATACGAAAAAGAAACCCTCCTGCGAAAACTGCATTAAAATTGGTTAAAAAATGAGCCAGTAATTCATATTTCAAATATTACTATGTACCGAAGTGGGCGCGAAGTGGGAATATCGCTTCATCCCTTTCTTTTGCACGCCTTGTAATGCTCGATGACGTCACACGTGGGTATTGCGCCTCTTTTCTATTTCTCGTTACTTACTTAACCCTTTTACCGAAATTGCAAGACTTATAACTTGTTGATATTTTACCGGATTTAAATAATTCTTTCTGAGTTATAATTTATATAACGTAAATGTTTAATAATAATAAAGAACAAAAATGAGTCCGGTCTCCTATTGTATCGATTACCAAGGGGTAATCATCTCTCATCAGTCGACATTCTATTGTACCCAATTTCACTTACCATCAGATGCAGTAGGGTGCACCTTACCTTGCCCATATATTAAAAATATCTTTGTATTTCGCCAGACGTCCACGCGTCCCTATGAGGTGGGATGGGTAAAAGTATTCCTTTAAGGTTATAGCTTAAGGTCCATTTTTCATACATTTTGTTTCACCTTTAATCTGGGTAACTAAACAAGTATTGACAAGTAAAGAATTTAAATTCACGTCTAGTTAGTGATTAGTTCTCGCAGTTGAAAGAAAAACATAAAAATAATTAATATGCATGGATATTTCGGCCTATAAAATTTCGTCATATTAAATTTTAAAGGCGGAAATATCCATGCAACCTTTCAACTGCGAGAACTAATCACTAACTAGACGTGAATTTAAATTCTTTACTTGTCAATACTTGTTTAGTTACCCAGATTAAAGATGAAACAAAATGTATGAAAAATGGACCTTAAGCTATAACCTTAAAAATAATAAAAAATTATGTTACATATATGTAGTTTATTATAATAGTGTACATGGAACATAATAGACATTGGTCTGTAAAATACTTTATATTTGTTCTTTACAGTGGCGAAGGATTAATATAACTAGATTCCCGGCTTCCCTTTATACAGGGTCATTATGACATTGCGTTACTAAATGAAACCACATACTTGTCTCCTTTGCTGACATTGTTCCGAAAATCATCCATTAATTACTAATATTTTCACGGAAAATCGTGATTTTATTTTTCTGATTTTTTCATCATTTTGTAGTTTACTGCGAATATAACGTATCCGTGGGTGTATTTCTGACTGAGGTATGATGTTGCTGCGACGAATTCTCTTAGAGTAGTAGTAGTGGCTCTAAGGCGCGTAAAATTAAAATTACTTTTTGTTAATATTTATTTGTTCGAAACTTACACTTTTTTATTTTACACCTACAGATCAGGTAACTTATTGTAAAGTGTTATTTCCTAGTAACGCGATGTCAAAATGACCCTGTATAGAATCTAATTATCAGAACGATTTGTAGACCGCATTCATGTATATTAGTACCTATATGTTGTCGGGCTTCCTTTCGAAACATTTCACCCTTCGCCACTGGTATGTTAACATTTAAATAATATATAACATCAATGCTTTCTGACTATAAACCGAAAACACTTTGAATTAATTTATCTTACCCAAATAATAAGCGTGAAGTCGATAAAATTTTAACTAATATTATTATTTATAGTGAGATAATGTCTGGACCTTGCGTATCATTATTTAATCATGGATTGATGATATTTTAAGGCCAATCAGAAAACGGAACGATGTTAATATAATGACTGAAGTATAAAGTTGTTTTCGATTAAAATAAAACAACATTAAAAAATATGTCTAAGTATAGCCTATTTTGTATGGCAGTTATAGGCCTTCTGGAAGAAAATAAGCTTGAAATGGCGCTCAAGGATCAGAACTTCTGTGCAATAGGATTCGTCAGATTGCATTTCGTCCGTGTTATTTTATTCTCGTGCGTGTAGAATAAAGAAATGCGTACAAATTGAAGAAATTACACGCGCGCATTTTAAAATATATAAATAAATATGCGTCAAGGGCTGCCGTCTTATAAATTCAATTGCATGCTAACCCCCTTATTCATAGACTTTATTTATCTAACGACGGAGCATTGCTGTGATAACAAGTCTTCAACTTTGTTTATCTGACAGCCAATTAGATTCAAGTTGTGTCTCAATATTAACCAATCACAACGGCCCTATGCCTACGCATTGCGAAGTCTGCCATGCCATCAGCACTGAGAAACAGACATGTTATCACAGTAAAGATAGAGCTTAGATAAATAACGTCTATGAATAAGGGGATATGTATTTAATATTTCTAATATAGTAATTTTACTTTAGTTATTACACGGCAGGCTTATTGGAAATGGAATGCCCAGTCTAAGGACCACACGTTCAGAACCCCAAGCACAGACCTTTGACTTTGAAGTTTCGTGTATTTTACGACTATAACTCGCTTTAACTGTGTATGGAAACATCATGGACTCACATACCTGAGAAATTTCAATAAGAATTTCGAAGGTATGTCTACCAACCTTTACCAGGTCAGCGTGGTGGACTAAGACCCAAACCCCCTCTGTAGTAGAAGAGGCCAGTATCAATGACCAGTGTAATATAATAGGGCAGGTAAGTATATTATTTATAAATTTAATTACAATATTAAAAAAAACCGCCAGATTTTCGCTGTATTATTGTACACAAATATACCATTACATAAATAACTACAGTAAGAAGCATGTAAAACATTAAAAAATGTATACTTAGGTATAAGAAATAATATCACAGCCATCCCAAATAAATGTAGAAACTAGAAAGTATTCGTGGGAGAGCGCAGATCAAGTTGGTCATGACATAGGCATTATCAGTCTTACTTATAAACTTGTTTTAGCGTTAACATGTGATTAAGATTTGCCTAAATAGCTGTCAAAAACATCAACGGTTTCCTAGTTTAAACCTTATTAGGAGGCAAGATGGCGGGTTTTGACTTACAGCTGATTGAGTGAATTTGTGTTTTAACTAAGCATAGCTTTGCGAAATTTTTATAAGTAAGACTGTATATACATACAATGTGATCAACGCCCAGCATGCTTAGAACGTCACAAAAAATACGAGAAGACTTCGTGTCGCTTTATTGTGATTGGTTGAGAGACTGTCACGTGACTGATGGATTAGTCTCTCGACCAATCACAAACATCGACTTATAAGTCGCGCTTTTTGGGACATCCTAAGGAGGCAGATTTCAAACCCCTAGCCTGGAGATCTACATTATTATTCTCAAATATAGGTAAGGTCAGGTGGGGCAAGTGCGCCGACGGGGTAAGTGCACCTACCCTAAAAAAATCGAAAACTATTGATGTTATACAATTACCGCAATCTTACATCTATGCTACTAACTGAAATACAGTTCCACTAAAAAACATAAATGGCTATGTTCATTTTAATACGATTTATTCGCCATTTTATTTTAAGTGTCATTTAGACCTGTAAACCGAGATGAGACCCTGAAAGATAACATCAAATATTTCAAGATATTTAACATATTTCTGTAAACCAGTAAGGTGAATACATAGTTTAAACCTTTTATTTTAACTTCCTGCCTGAATTTTATTTATATATACTAAAATAAAGGATTTTTTTAGCAATGCGAAAAATGTACCTAAAAATTGTCGAGTAGGACAAGTGCGCCACAGTTAATAGTCGTATGGCGCACTTGCCCCTGATCCATATATAACCAACCTTTTTGAGAATAAGTTTTACTAATATGAATTATTATTATTAAAATGTTATACTTAACAGCAGAATTTTTGTACTCAAGGTATTTTGTTTTGAGCCGACTTAAATAAAAGGGCGTATTAGTTAATTCGTTTTTACAAAAGAAAAACTGAAATACCTTGGTCTAGAGCAACTTTACGTGAATAGGTTGCAACTGTTCGATCAGGCACGTTATCTGGATAAAATATATCAAATGTCATAAGGCCAAATTCTAAGTAATTGAGTTATAACGCATTCAAAATTGTTATTTCCTACATTTTTGTATGTTTTTTTTTAGTTTTTAGAAATAAAATGGATTTTATATTAGGGTTACCATTTTTTTATTCCAACATATCCGCACACAAAACTCTAACCTAACAAAAATTATATATCAAAAAAAAATCTAAAATGTTTTCAAGCCCTGATTTACATATATATGGCGCACTTACCCCGAATTTGATTTGACAGCCATAGTTTGTTATAATATTGAGTGATTAAAAATTATCCAAGAGCAATGCGAGTAAAACTTATTTCTCTATGGACTAAAGTGAGTGTTTTCTTTATAATGTTTCATATTGGCGTTTTTTACACAGGCGCACTTACCCCATTTCCGGAGGCAAGTGCGCCTACTACCATTTTTTTTACTTTGGAGCAAAATATTATTAATTTATTGTCCGATTTCCTTAAATGGCTATAGGTTGTTATCACAAAATACCAAATATTCTTAAATTAATAAAATTACATTCTTAAGTCAGCACAAAAAGAAATTATTTTGCATTGAATCCAGCTATGAAAATTTTATGGCGCACTTCCCCCGACTGACCTTACCTATATTTTTTTAATATATCCTTGAGCGTAGACAGAGGCGCACCCATTTTCCGCCGCGTATTCCGTCCCATGATAGGCGAGTTTATTGCTATGTCGGGCACAAATTCTAGACTGCGCTGATATTGAGTAGAAAAGAACAATATGACTGCCCGAGCCGGGGTTCAACCCGAGAGCTCAGTACTGCGATCGCATCGTAATATAACTACGTCATCGAGGTGATCCGTTTTATATAAGATAGTCTAGGCTGAAGGGGACAAAATGTTCTGTTATCAAAGCGGCAAGACAGTGGGTGCATACCTACAATATAGCCTTCGACTTAGGTACGTTATTAAAATTAAAAACCTATGCAATATAACTTGATCTCGTCTCTGACCACACAGAAATACGTCATAGCAAATCATTGTAAAGTCACAAAGAATTCGACATCGGCTGACGCTTACTTGAGAACAACGTAATGCATTGAATTAATACAAAATGTCCACTATTTGAAGACGCTGTATCTAATCGCGATAAAACTGATTTTCGGATTGTATCACGACTTTCAATATTATAATTATTCGACGTGTCGAAGACTGCAACCTTCTTTGGTACCTTTTTTATGATTAAAAATGAATAATTGTAAAATGTAGATAGATATTTTTGCCTTTTCGGACGACTTACACCTGAGTCCGGTCCGTGACCATAAACCACCATGACTCTTCGAAACGTCGACAAAATTAAAATATATAAAACCGCGATAAAATCCGAAAACTAGTTTTATTTCGATATCTAACATTCGCGAAAACATAAGAAATCACGACGCTGTATATCTGGATGGTCGACGCGGTTACGGCGGGATTCAAACTGTCTCTATAACCGAATTTCATTGAGGTCCGTTCTGTAGCTTTTGGGTTTGTCGCATTCAGAGAGACGCGGCGGAGGACTTAGCATTTAATATAAAGGTATATATAGTTTGGACTTTCATCCAAGCAAATTAAGAGCCGTAACCGGTTTTCATAAGCCCAGAGCCAGAAAGCTAGCGGCGCGGCGCCCAGACACACGACACAGATCCTAGAGGCGACAAATGCCCAGACCAAGGCCAAGTTTCGGGTCATGCATGGACGCAATTAATAATCGCACAGGCATAAAAAGCTAGTTATGATACTTATCAAGATAATGCACCTTTTGGACTCTCCTTCGCTTAATTTAAACACGTTCCAGGCGACGCATTGTCCACATAGAGTCTACTTCAATCGTTACCAAACCATTTTTCAACATAGAGACCACTTCATGTATGACACAATTTTTACCTAATGATTGTTTATCAAGTTAGCGTCTACAAAGCCGATTTGTTATAAATTAGGCTAGAAGTCCACAACTAGGCTAGAGGTCCTCGGATATTGCTGGCAGGCCCAAGTTTTAATGCTTGCGCGGAGAGATTCAGTTTAGACATCAACTTACAATTAATATTCTTCAAACTAATTTTATTATGGGGAATACGTAATTTGTAGTTTATAAATCTTTGTCGCAGATGACCTAAATGTATATCAATTTATGTTACATGTGACTGTTTTTAATTACATGTTAAACTAAAACAAAGATAATATAATCAGTACGGTAACTGAACTGCATACAACAGCATTATGGCGTCAAAGGGACACGAATAGAAAAAAAAAAGATTTTCCCAGTTGGTTAAACGACTGAATTCTGAGGTAGCAAATGAAATAAAATATATATGAAATTATGAACCACCCCATATTTGAATACGGTTAAAAAATAGGTTTATCAAAGAGAATTATAATACATATGGAAATAGATTTATTTTGCTGGCCATGAATCACTCGCGGAATAACAGATTTAAAAAAAAGTTCATTAAAAACTAAGGCCTTAGGCAAAGGAAACCTCCAACTAAACACTAAAATACTATGATTATGTAATATTATTGCACATAGGAGAAAACAGTACACACTTAGATACTAGAGAGGTAAGAATTACAGGCTGTAATTACGAGCCACCGACACAACCCTCACGGGCTATAAAAAAACTTGATATATGAGCCGATCAGCAGCAACGAACAAAGCCGCGCACAGGTCTTAAAAAAATAGCCATTACCTCAAAACTTCATTACATGTAACTGTATTTATTACAATTATTATGACTATTTAGCCGATATGCGAGAGAATTGTCAAATTTTAAATAAATACTATTTTGATACAAGTTTATATAGTCTTAAAATATTCAAAGTAAATAAGCAATTAGTTTTCAGTTATTGTGTCTTCTCTCGTCTCTTACCTACGTTATGTGTATTTCGAATTAAAATCAATTATGAGTGAATAAACACATCTAAATATGTATTTGTAAACGTTTTGAGATAATTTGGGTTCAAATCAAATCTCTTGAAGGTGTTATTAAGACTTTGTGTACCCTAGATAAATTGTCCGTTGTTTGCTGAACTTCTCTATTACCCAAAATTTCACGCTAGTCACAAAAAAGAGGCCGTAGACAACAGGAATGTCCAACTAAATACTAAATTACTATGATTATGTTATATTATTGCATAGAAGAATATAGTATAAACCTAAATATTAAACAGGTAACAACTACATACAGGCCGCAATTTTTAGCCTTTAATGGGACTGTAAGACAAAAAATTTTAGGTTATTTTCCAATAGTTAAAAATTTACGGTTGCGATACATGTATATAACTATGCGTATACAGTAGACACCTATAAAGTAAATACAGGCCGTTGATATATTATCTATATTAGTGATGCATAAATGCAAGTAATAAAATTCTTGTACAAAACAGTAACACAATTATAACTTTTATGTTGACATGCTACACTTTCTGTCTCTCTCTCTAAGGGCGGCCATACACGAGCAGTTCAAAATGGCCGTTATGTCTTAGCTAGCGAAATACTTTCCTGCTTCTATGAAACAGAATCGACGAGCAAATATGTGTATATATAAATATGATTCATTTAAATTGTTACTATAAAAAGTTATCATTGCCACTACGAAGGCCAGTAACGGGTCCAAGGGAAACGCTCGCGAAAATAAAGATACACATACTTAGAGCCTATTTCACCTGTCACTTAAAGTATAAGGTAATTAATGCGGGGTGCACTCGTCTGTTTATAATTTATTTAGGAGCATTACTTTTGTATTTGGTCACTCTATATTATATTCGAAGATATTATAACGTTTACGCAGACATCATGGAAGAGGCTCTTAAAGACATGACTTACTGTATAGTATTCTATCGAAATAAACCACGTAAACCGCTGCTTCAATGCTTGTGATAAATCAGCTCAGACTTGAGGTTTGAGAAGCACCATATAAATTCGGAAGCGTTTCCCCAAGCCCTATGCACACGTTTTTTAAACCAGCTAAGACAGTTTTCGAACGCAACTTAATTGTGCAATGCAATGCAGTAGAGAAATATATAGTTTTACCTCTTTATAAAAATGTATACAGGGTCATCTTAATAATACGCTAGTAAGTGACACAAAGATGGCTAACAAAGTGCCAGAGATTATCTATAAATACTTAATATTTTCTCTAAAAATCCCGAGTTTCGTTTTCGACTTTTCTATCACTTTATAGTTTATTGTGAATATGGCGTTTGTGAGTAAGAGTAATGTAGTCGCTCCAATAAATAATAGTAATATGTAAGTAATAATCATTTTGAGGCACGTTAATTTTTTTTTGTTATTGTTTATTTTTTCTAATATTATTTTATCTACGGTTGGAGTAACTTGAAGTTAAGTATTACTTTATAGAGGCGAGTACCTATGTGGTTCGTGGTGTTCGCGTTTGTGGTCATTTAGTAATGCAATATCAAGACGATCCTGTATAACATGCGCGTATTACAACTTGACTTAGAGCGCGCATATAAATACGCGTGCCTTCAACTTGTTTAAAAAACGACGTGTCTATAGTAGGCTCTAACACTTCTATCAGGACACGTTCCGTACCTAAAAAAATCCCTAACGTAGCATAATTTTCGTGACATTTTTCAACGTTATGCTAAATATGCGATCTATTAGGTATGGAACGTAATAATTCCGATAGAAGCTTACTATCGATATAAATATTGCGCGTATCCGCTTTGACTTGCTTTGCGTATTTGATTGCTTTCCCGCGCTTTTAAATTCATCGCGCTATCTATACTGGGACGTACAAACTTACACTATTATATGTTAGCTCTTATATATTTGTGTTAGAAGAAAGATAAATGTAAAATATGGTGATAAAAGTAAGAATGTAAATGTGGTTGCGGGCGCCGAGTTACACGCGTCAGCATCGTTGCAGCTCTGCAGGCAGCCATGAACGTATCTGGAATCATCATTATTAAGACATTAAGTTCCTTGCATGGCAAACTATGCGAAGTACTGTACTGTCGTGATTTGGTTTGCAGGAAAGTGCCACGCGAGGTTACTAGTTATTGTTTGGTTTATTGCTTTAGTCTTTTTTAAAAGACACGTTTAAGTGACTACATTACACCTCATGGTAAGCAATGGGACACATGAGTATTGACTGACGAGAGAAGACAAAATTATGCCGGCCTCTCTTTATATTATAACTTTGACTTCTTTGGCGACCGACACCTCAGTCCGCCACGTGACCATGAAGGCTGCAGTAACGTGTGGCGATAATTAAAATATAAAAAAACACGTCAAAATCCGAGAACTAGTTTTATTTCGACACTATTGTGTGAACTGGCGAAAGTTAATCATCTCTCGTCAGTCGACACTATAATATGGACCTCACTTCGCTACCATTAGGTGCAGTCATTTTGACATTGCGTTACTAAATGAAACCACATACTCGTCTTCGCCAATGCTGACATTGTGTCAAAAATCATTCATAAATAACGAATATTCATCACCAAAACTCCTGGAAGTTTTAGTTTTCTGACTTTTGATCATTTTGTAGTTTAATGCCAATTTGGCGCGTGCATGAGCGTTTTTCTAAGTGAAAGTATAATGTTGCCGCTTAGATGAAATCTCTCAGAGTAATAGCAGTGGCATTAGGGCGCGTAAAACTAAAATTACTTTTAATTAATATATAGTGGTGTAAAGGTAAACACCGCTGTAGAGGAACAGATAGTTACGTTCCTCTATGGAAAGGATAGATTTCCAGACAGACAGATGTTGCGCCTGACCGGCCGCGGCCCCTCCGACAGTTCCTATTCGGGGTGGTATACTATATGCTGCACGTCGCGCAAATTGTGCAAGCATAATTCAGGATCGTCTGTCGCCATCTTGCGTGATTGCTATGCAATAAATCACTACAGTAGTGTCAATACCTTGTAGTTCCATTGATGTTGACGATATGGCGGTAAGTAAGTATACTAATTGTACCGCCACAAATATTTATTTTGTTCGAAACATACACTTATTTATTTTACGTTTACGGCTCAAGTAACTAATTGTAAAGTGTTATTTTTAAGAAGATAAGTATGTGGTTTCATTTAGTAACGCAATGTCAAAATGACCCGTATAAAAAAACAACTAAACTCACCTATCATTGTAATAGAACCTTCCGCAGTGTGACATCCGGATGATCTCTGTGTCGGTGGTGGCCGTGCCGGAGTCCAGGCCGCAGCCGCGCACCGTAATGCTCTCCCCCGTGTCGTCTGACAAGACATGAACTTAGACTACTAATCTGCTTACTGTTTTTTATTATTTCTACTTAATAATGAGCTTGTCGCTCGCCTGATAGTAAGCGATACGACCGCTCACAAACAGCGGCAGTACTCTGATTCTCATTTTAAATGCAAACTGCGTGGTGTAATACTATTGTTCACGGGGGAAATTTGTTTCAAATCAGTTTCATGGATCCTACCTCAGAGATCCTACGTTGATGGTAGAGAATGGCTTTGGCAGAAGCGGCCATAGGAGGAGGCTAAGTGGGCAACCTTCTAGGGTGGCCCTAGAAGGGCACGGGGCCTTGGAGTACCTTTTTAACAATATTACCGACGAAACTATTAAAATATGAACTTCTTTTTCTTCCGCGTGGGGCCTCGTATGTTTTAGGGTCGTCACTAGGCTTTAGCCATAAGTCCGCCTATATACTTCTTTGTATAAATAAATAAAATACCCCTTTGGTGAGGAACCCCCTCTGACAACTATGCGTGTACATATAAAAAACTTACCAAACACGCCGGCTATTTTGATGCACGACGTGGCGGGGAAGAGTCCGTCGCGGCCTTTCCTCCCCCCCATGCACGGGGACTCCAGCATCTGCAGCGAATGGTTGTTGTGGAACGGATCGTCGCAGGCCGGGAATCGTCCGTTCATAGACACGCATTTGAAGCAGTCTATGGCTTGTGCTGAAACAGATGGTTTTTGTATGGAGCTAGGATTATATTATACAATGATCGTGTTCAACTGCCTTGTAAGGTTGAGATTAGCAAGAAACTTGAATAAATGGACTTCCGCAAATCATTTTGAAGCTTGCAAGATTTGCGGCGAGTCATCAGTTTAGAACTATTGAAATATTGCCGATAGTGTCAAAGCATCGAGCAGTTCTTGCAATATATTGCTAGACTAAATTTGGTAACAGAAAATGGATGTGAAGTGACAGTTTTCTGTTGCGTACTGTATTTAAGAACACACAATCAAACGTTTAACCTCCGAGAGGGTAGACAGAGGTGCAACTAGTGCAGCTACTATTTGCCATTGTGGCCGCTATTGCTAGGCCGGGGGATCGCCTACATTCCGTTCCGTCGAAAATATCTTCACGTAGGTAACAAAAAAACAGATATAAAGTTATAAATCATAAACAGTGGCGGCTCTAGCCCATGTGCCGCCCGTGTGCAATCAATTCCTTGGCGCCCCCTAGGAGACGCGCGGTCAAAATAGAGTACGGACTTACAGGTATAGTTTCACCACTAATCAAGAATCCGGGTAAAAATAGATTGTGTTGTGTGGGAACACACACAGAGAGAAAACAACCGAGTTCACAATGATTGTCGGTGCGTTTTCGCACTTATCAAAACAGGTGCCAGCACCAGCGCCTTTGAGAGCGCCAGTGTCGCGAGCTTCGCATGTCTCTTTGAAGGTGTCGTGTCTGGCGGCCCTAACACACTGCGCCCGTGCGCAGCGCACACCCTGCACAATAGGTAAAGCCGCCTCTGATCATAAATGTATGCTAATTAAACTTACATATAGATATCCATGAGAGTGTGAGAAGAACGATGAAGCTTCTACTCGTACAGTTGGCTATGGTCATTATTTATATCTGAAAATTAAAAAGAAAATAATTTATTCATAGATACTGGTAGGATATATTTTATAGCGACTAACGCCTTGATAGCGACCACCGTACACAAGGTGTTAAAATCCGCCATGGTGGGCCACGTAAGTGTGTCGCGTTCCGGGATCAGCCTGTATATTCGGTTCCAACTGGCCGGCATAATTGTGTCGACTGCCGAGGGGTAATCATCTCTCGCCAATCGACATTCTATTGGACCACACTCCACTTACCATCAGGTGCAGTGCAGTCACTTTGGGAGGCAAGTATAAAAATAAAATACAGAACACAAGAATATAGAAACGGTTCGTTAGGTTTGCATTTGGTTTGGCGCATTTCCATAAAAATAACTAAATGTTGCAGTCTTGCGCTTTTAAAACCTTAAAAAAAAATCGGAATATACTGCCAAATATCACAGAGGTATTATTTAAATTAATTAATAGTAAGTAATTAATATTCATGAAAAATATTACATATATTAGGTATGTATTTAGTATAATAAAATTACTCTCCAGAGAAGCTCTCAATTGGCCGATGGGTCAGAGGCCAGAGTCTTAAGACAGTATTGTTGGACACGGAACGCATTGTGAGGAGATTCCTCATTGAATGCGTAACCAGTAGTTTGCATCTTGAGCCTCGCCATTAGAGGGTGATTTTTAAAAATATTTCTATATGCAGTTATATTTCAGACATAGATAAAAAATTTAAAAATTCATTCAAAATAAAGAAAAATTTAAATAATAATTTGCTGGTTTAGAATATTATTGTACATAAGTATAAAACCAGCTATAGAGGCCTAAGTACCTACCGTTTATCACACACTACACTATACTAAGAACTTATTTGTTTAATGATTATTAAGAAAACCGGTCGACTGTGTTTACAAATATATTTCATATGAACTCATAAAATATCAAACATTATTTAGACTATTAATTTCTACTCTACCGCCAGTTCGGAAAACAAATTATTTTCTCTTCTCTTTCAAATAAAATATATTTCAGAGGGATAGTTTGGGGCTAAAAATAAAACTTACATTAGAATATAGAACATCTAAGCATCTAATGCGTATTATTTTGTGAATTATCGCTTGCTTTAACGGTGAAGGAAAACATCGTGAGGAAACCTGCATACCTGAGAAGTTCTCTATAGGAATTTCGGGGGTGTGTGAAGTCTACCAATCCGCACTAGACCAGCGTGGTGGACTAAGGCCTAATCCCTCTCAGTAGTAGAGGAGGCCCGTGCCCAATAGTGGGACAGTATATATACAGGGTTGATTTTATTATAAGCATCTAATAGCGTCTATTTAATAAATATATTGTTTATTATCTTTAATTATATTAAACTATTTATAATGTTGACACCTAATTAGCCAGATCTTGGCCTGAAAGTTCTAGACGTTGTTCCAATAACTTAGTTCATTGATATTATTGCTGTGCTAAATAGCTGATGTTCGTAACTAAATCTACTGACCGACGTTAATATTTTTGTTTTACGGTACACTAATGTGTTTACTTTGGCCGGCTTTTAGTTAAAACAAATGAACAGCGGCAAACATCAGTCGTAACCCCGAAGCATAAAGTTAAAATTGGCGCGCAATATAAAGTGAATTCACGGAATGTTTATATTTACTGAATAGCCACCAAAATTTACCTTTGCAAGTGGTAACGCACATTAGACATTACTTGGCTAGTTATTAGAATTGAATTTTGCTTAAATTACGTTTCATAAACACTAATTTTATTTGCTATTGCGTGATCGGCGCCATTTTGTTGCGCGCGAATGATTTGTTTGAAATATCAAACTTTTAAATATATTATTTTGTAAACAATGTTGTGTAGTTGTGAGATTTGAAAAATATATAAGAAGCAATTTTGTTTATAGATGGAATTCCTGTTATGTTTGACTTACCTAAAATAAAATTATAATAAATACACATTATTCACACAGAAAACAGGTAGTGGGTACCTAATATCTTGGTAGCATCACCTTATATTATTATATATTATTATACGAGATGATAGTTTTGCTGGCCCGGGCCTCCTCTATAGTTATGTGAAATTTCCACCACGCTAACTTTAGTTTATTTGGTATACACATAATACCTATTTATTTTGGAAATTCTTGGGACACTCTTTAACCTTTCAAATCAGACGACGTTTGACTATTTCTACCCGTTACCCTCGTAAGCTGTCATGGCAGTGCGAGCAAAGATTTGCCGATACTCAGAAGAGCATTTATTCCTTTATTTTCTTCAAGTGAGTGTGCATAAATTCTTATGCATTCCGAGCGAACGATAGAATGCAATACCGAGTATGAATTCAAACGTATTCCGAGCAGAAAGGTTAACATGATTGCCACCACAAGAAGTTTTTATATCTCCGTTCATAACCCAACAGTTAACAATGAATAGGTAAATGCCTCCATAATGGCGACATGTTAAAAGTATCTGGAATCTACCTATAGATAGGTTTTTTTTTTAAGTACAAACCCCACAGTCAACACCAAGGGAAATCTGCGAACGGTATACTGGTTTCCCCCGGATTAACGACTGCGTAGCCCTGGAGGAAGAGAGGAAGAGGAGAAAATAGGGAGGAAAGAAGGGGGAAGGAAGAGGAAGTAATAGGATGCTCGGAGTGAAGTGGAGAGGAAATGTTCGCGAGTCCCTCATAGGCCTCAATGAGTTATCCAACTAAGAGGTATACACACTGCACTGAGTGCCTAGAGCCGCGACGAATGTCCCCCCATGCATGGGCGTGCATTCGGTGTGGAGACCGAGCGCCCAAGAATTGCCTCGGGGACGATCTGTAGGTAGGTTGTAACCAGTGGCCTTAACCGACGCGAGCCTCCAGACTAGACGAAGTAAAAAAAAAATACGTGTGGCCCCAGGCGGGAAAAGAAAATGGTTCCCCGGTTTTAGCAGTTTCAAGATTGTAAAAAAGGTCCTCCAAGGCATCCCGCGAGGGGTCTGTCAATGCGAGGCCCCGGGTGGTTACCCGTTTGGCCTTCCCGTAAGGTCTTCTTTGAGTGTAACAATATTTACAAACAAGTTTTACATTTTTATTCTGAAAGAAACGTATAATGCTCTAAGGAGAAGGATCGACCAGCGATGTAAGAAACAAAAGACTACAAAAGAGGTAATAGCGGATTTACACATTTGCCGCCAGAAAGCTATTCAAATTCTTGTCCGTACCGACCTCTACAACCAACCCAGGTTCACTTATTACGTTTTTTTATCAATGTAATTGTAACTTTATTTTATGCACACCATAGTCCTGTTGCATCAGCTTCCCTTAAACTAACCTAGGTGATATATCAGTTCCTAAATATAAAATCCAACGGCTTAGTTAGGATTGCACAAGAAATTGGTATATTTCTAAGCTTCTAAAAATGAAAGCTGAATCCTAATAATATATTGAATGATTTAATTCCTCCTAACCGAATTTCGGTCGCAGAGGCCAATGTCAACAGAATCAGCCAAGTATGCAGGAGATATTTTAGTACACAAGTCTGTGCGCAATACTCAGGTGCACTCTGTTTCTTCACTCTCATAGTCCGGTGAGACGGCAATCCAACGTAACCAGAGGGAGATCAGGCGTAGGCTCAGAATTTACGTGCTTCCCGTGGGTATCACACCGTCAACTTCCTTACACCGAGGTGCGGCTGAGATTTATTTTCAAGATGAAAAATCAGTCACAGTTACTTAAAGCCCGATCTGGGATTCGAACCCAGGACCTCAGCACGGCAGTCGTACTCGTACCTCGCACGCATCTCACCTACGCCATTAAAGCTGTCAAATAATATACTACTTCTAAGAAGGGTGACCTTACTTGTACTTACATAAGTACAAGCTTACTCCAGCTTACTGATTCTACTAGTAAAGCCGCTACTGTAGAGGTTTGAATAGAAGAAAGGAGCAGAGAGGTCCAAACATGAGAACTATAAAGTTGTGTAGGCCTAATTTTTAATGGATTCCGAGATCGGACGATCAATATCCTACTAATACCATAAATGAGAAAGTTTGTGAGGATGGATGTACGTTTGTTCCTCTTTCACGAAAAAACTACTGAACGGATTTGGATGAAACTTTACAATAATATAAGTTATACATCAGAATAACACAAGGGCTACAATTTATAATGATTTTGTGTAATTTGGTCATAATATAACGATAAATATTAAGTAAGTCGGAAAAAAAGCGACGATAGCCTAGTTGGGTATGGAACGGTCTGACGAGACGAATGTCCGCAGGTTCAAATCCCAAGGGCACACACCTCTGACTTTTCTAAAAAATCATGTGTGTATTCTTTGTGAATTTATGGTTCGCTTTAACGGTAAAGGAAAACATCGTGAGGAAACCTGCTCATCTGTGAAGTTCCTCTATAGGAATTTCCAAGGTGTGTGAAGTCTACCAATCCGCACTAGGCCAGCGTGGTGGACTAAGGCCTAATCCCTCTCAGTAGTAGAGGAGGCCCGTGCTCAGCAGTGGGCAAGTATATAATACAGGGCTGATATTATTATTTATTATTAAGTCGGAAAAAAGTTATCGCGGAGTACTCCTTCACGCGGGCGAAGCCGCGAACAAAAGCTCGTATAAAATAACTCATGATTATGTAAGTTTGTTTGAATTTTGAAAGAGTGTGTCGTATTACTGAAGGCTTGGGACGTGAGGATGGGCATGAAACTTGGAGGCACAAATTACGCGTTCAACTATCTCTTCGGTTGAAAAATTTATAGCCGTGAGTATGGAGTAAGTATATGTATAACTCAGTTTCTATTTGCGGGAAATGATACCTACTTCTGTATTAAACAGACTTTTTATTGCTTAACCCCAAAAACACTGACTCATTCAGTCAATATAGATTGCACAGAGGCGGTAAAACTGTTTTATTATCTTTTTATATCAGTCAATCTAATAAATAAAAAAACTACTGTGCAGAATGTTTGAAGGCATAAGAACTTTTTTTACGATTCGCCAAAAACATAGACGAAAAAGTATGTTTCTGTTTTTTTAAGCTTCGCTTTGGTCGTTCTTTTGACCGGAAAAGTGGGAACATAAACACTTAATACGTAGTAGCAAGATCCATGACTTTTCCTTTTATTTAAGTATTTATTTATATCACATAGTTGTTCGAAGCGACAGAATTAGATATTTAAATTCTACAAAAATCATATCTTAGCCTTGACTTAGGCAAGGAAATTGTATGGAAAAGGTCAGATTACGAATCCGATATTTTTAACAACAATCGTCAGGGAATTTGTCAAAGCAATGCCAGATATACTTTTATTGTTTACATATCCATTAATATGATTATTTGCCTACCGTATTAAGTAAGTATATCTTTAATACCTTCTGGAGTTTTGTTTTACGCAATACAATTACACGGTGAAAAAATCGAAATCCGTTCGGTCAGTTATTTTGCGCACAGGTACAGACAGACATGTCTAATATACACACCATTATTTTGCAGAAACTATCAAAAACAACCAACAAAAAATGTCAATCAAGGTCACTACTCCATGGCTTGTATTTTTTAGCAGCGACTTGACAGGGCCGCGTAACTTTCGATGTAATCTAATTGGAATGGGTAAAATAGTAATTATGCGATAATATTTTTATGTTCTCTTTTAAAAATATAGGTACGTAATAATGATTATAGTTAGTATACAGAGTCAAGCTAAGCTGGGTGCTCAGGGTTAACCGCTCTTTTTTCTGGATCTTATTATTAGGTTTTTTAGAACTATTTTTGCAAGTAAAAGCTTTGTCATGTCGAAAAAGTATTCATATGTATCAATCTCGAGTCTATGGCGCCCTATAGGACTAAAAAAAACGAGGAGCGACGATATGTTTTTTTAAGCAACTGAATGACGTGAGTGTCGGGCAGTTCGCATTATTAACGAATATTTTCAAAGTTAGAGTCGAGCTCAACCTCTAAGGCTGAAGATATTTAAAAATATTTTGTACGTATTCAAATTATTAGGATACTTACCTAACAGGAAAAATAGAGATTTTTATAAGGTTGAAAAGAATTCACTTCTAACTTTAAATAAATATTATAAGCCGTTACTACAACGTAGAAGCACGCATCTTATTGGAAAGTATGGATCAATTTTGTGTGCACCTACGCGTTTTAGGTGAACAGTCATGGACCTGGGTCATATTTTTTTACTAGCCGGTACTCGGGATTTCGTCTCTACATATTATAATAAAAACTTTAATCTGTACACCTATTAAGTATTAATAGAAAATATTTTTTGTCAATTAAGTATAATATAAAATTTCGAATTAAAACTAAAATATACGAAAATTATATGCTTGAATAGTTATGCCCGCACAAGGATGATAAATATTATTATTTCATTTATTATAGACTTTAAGGAGTTGAAATTAGCTCTTTGCGCTGTAAAAAGTCGAAAATTATGGATGTTTTTTGCTTAAAGTTTTTTAAAGCACCTGTTTATTTATAATTGTAATTATAAAAAAAAAAACATGAAAAATCCCATTTTATCATATTTACTATAGGTACATGATAAACGGACGTTTGCGTGGTTGCTTCCCAACCTGCGATATATTATAAAACAGGACTTTGGAAAACCCGTGCGGAGCCTCGGCAAGAATTATATTCAGGCTTCATTAATTTCTTAGAAACGGCAATCGAAAAGATCTAACATAAACCCCATATAAAAACACTAGCTTTTGCCCGCAGCTCCGCCCGCGTTATAAAGTTTTTCGGGCTAAAGTTTTCCGTTATAAAAGTCACGCTATATATTTTCCCGGGAGCCTATGTTCTTCCCAGGGTCTCAAACTGTCTCCATACCAAATTTTATCCTAATACGTTGGGTAGTTTTTAGTTTAACACGTTCGGGCAGACCGATGCAGCGGGGACTTTGTTTTATGATATTTTTGTAGAACTTTTAAGAGGAACAATCCCGTCATACATTATTGTTGCATAACTTTAACCGTTTACGCAGCGCACGCAACAGAAGCTCTCAAAACTAATAAATTGTCCCCGTTTTTGCATCATGTTTCATTACTGCTCCGCTCCTATTGGTCATAGCGTGACGATATATAACCTATAGCACTCCAGGAACAAAGGGCTATCCAACACAAAAATATTTTTCAGTTCGAACCGGTAGTTCCTGAGATTAGCGATTACTGCTCCGCTCCTATTGGGCATAGCGTGATGATAAATATAGCCTATAGCATTCCAGGAACAAAGGGCTATCCAACACAAAAAGAATTATTCAGTTCAAACTCCTAGTTTCTGAGATTAGCCGTTACTGCTCTGCTCCTATTGGTCATAGCGTGATGATATATAGCCTATAGCACTTCACGAACAAAGGGCTATCCAATACAAAATGATTAATGTAGTTCGAACCGGTAGTTCCTGAGATTAGCCATTACTGCTCCGCTCCTATTGGGTATAGCGTGATGATATATAGCCTATAGCACTTCACGAACAAAAGGCTATCCAACGCAAAAGAATTTTTCAGTTTGGACCGGTAGTTCCTGAGATTAGCCATTACTGCTCCGCTCCTATTGGGTATAGCGTGATGATATATAGCCTATAGCACTCCACGAACAAAGGGCTATCCAACGCAAAAAGAATTTTTCAGTTCGGACCGATAGTTCCTGAGATTAGGCATTACTGCTCCGCTCCTATTGGGTATAGCGTGATGATATATAGCCTATAGCACTCCACGAACATAGGGCTATCCAACGCAAAAAGAATTTTTCAGTTTGGACCGGTAGTTCCTGAGATTAGCGCGTTCAAACAAACAAACAAACAAACAAACAAACAAACAAACTCTTCAGCTTTATATAATAGTATAGATTACCGCTTCACTTAAACTTAATTAAGTACAAGTCAAAAACATTACGCACTAAGTGTAATCAATAATTTCTAAAGTTTATTATACTGCGTGCGTCCTTAGTAACTTTATTACACCTATCAATCAATATGAAACGATCAAATAGAGTCTACTCACAGTAGAAACGATGCGTGCGGCCTCCTTCAGTGGTAATGAACAAAAATATTCCTTCTTCAGTCACAATTTACGTTGAAAATGTAACTTTTTGTCAATAATAAAAGCTTAATTCCATAACAACACGATAATCGCTATTCTAATTATCGACTCGGACTGAGCGAAAGGCAAAGCTTCGGAAAGCTCCTGAAAGCTGAAACGCAATAGTGCCAACCTCACAACATTACCAATGAAAACTTTGTCAATATTTATTTAGTACCTAATCACCGTTTTAACTTGGTAGTAAATAAATAGTTTATGTAATGTGTAAATAGATGGAGTATTTCGTTAGGTATAAGTAATAATATAATTACCAAACGATTATCTACACAAAGGACTTCCACTAACTAAAAACAAGTCCACTATAGGCTCTACACGATTACGTTCCATACTGCTAGAGTAGACGCAGTAAAGGAATACGTTCCATGTCCCGATTCTTTATTGTGATGTTTAGCTCGGGAATGTTGGAATTATTACCAACTAGCTTTTGCTCGCGGCTTCGCCCGCGTGAAGGTATTTTCCAGGATAAAAATTCCACTGTTTGATAAAAGTCTTGCTACATATTTTCCCGGTACTTATAGGTTCAAACTAATTTTATCCCCAATCTATAATTTCAGTTCAATCAGTCGAAAATCTAAGAACATTTATACAAACTTTCATCCCTATTTTATCCCCTTAAGGGTAGAATTTATCAAAATCCATTCTTAGGGATGCCTACGTCATAGTAGCTTTATGCATGTAAAGTCTTAGCCCGATCCGTCCAATGGTTTGGGCTGTTCCTTGATATATCACTGTCAGTCACCTTTGAGTTATATATTATATTAACAACTGAAGTTAGCTAAAATTGAGTTTCTCGAAGCCGACCACTATTTATGTACTATGTATTTTGAGACTATGCAATTTTGTCGCGTTCGCGATTCACTTTCACTTTTGTTGAGTTTCAGAACGCGATATTAGATCCTCCAACGCGCACGCGAATTTGAACTTTATGCAGCGGAATAAATTACAAATTGACTCTCCATTTTATTTAGAAAACGTTTGTATGGGAAATAGAAAAATGCTGTTTTGAGGATTTTCCCGGCAATTATTCGAATTTTTCTCACCTTTTAAATCTTCCCTAGACCTCCACGAATAATTCAAGACCAAGATAAGATAAATCCGTTCAGCCGTTCTCGAGTTTTAGCGAGACTAACGAACAGCAATTGATTTTTATATATATAGATAGAGGCAGCCTTAGGGGGGGGGGGGGGGAACCGGGTGGTTGTCCGTCTAGTTTATTGGTCTCTGGTTGTCCGGGGCCTCGTATTTACAGCGACCTCGTGCGGTGCCTTAGACCTTTTTTACAATCTTGCCGTAAATCGGGGAGATTTGCACCGCCCGGGCTTCGCGTTATTTTTTGCTTTCGTCTGGAGCTTCGCTCGTTAAGGGTCGCCAATGATTACCAATAAAGTATAAAAAAACACAAAAATAATTTTAGATTTTTTGATGATCCCATCAAGTAAGGTTCTTACGATACCTTGTTAACGAGTAAATGAAATCATCAAATTTGTGTTTTTTCGTCATAATTATACATACTTAAATGCTTGAATGGGATTGGGTGATGTTTTTTTCCTGTATCAAATTATCTATTGGATCCATAGAAGATATTAAAACAATTTTTTTAATATTATTTGTTTAATCAGGTACATATTTGGTAACATTTTAAAAGATGTAAGCATTTTGGTTTACAACATTTGCTTATAAATGGTTATTTTGTGATTTGCTGATTATATGTAAAAAAAGTTTAAATTTAACACTACTTTCTTCTGAAAACATTACATAAGTTGTATTTATGCTAAGATTCCAAAAGTAGATATTTATAGGTCTAGAGAAAAGCAAATATAAATTCTATTTTGAGAACCTATGCAGGCAGCATATTGCATAATACCAGGCCCATAGGCCATAATATGGCCCGCAGTACAATATTAGTGTAAGCAAGTTAAATCACAAAGTAAAAAATAAGTTTTGGGTGCCACAAAGAGAACAATAGAAACTATCGGTGGCCTGTTAAAAATATCTGAATTATCTGTTTGCCCTAACTGTTAAAAAAGCAGTCCTGCAGCTTACTATGCACTATCAACCTTAATACTCTATATTTAGTGGTAATTATATTTTAATATAGATGGTGGATTGCAGTTTTTGATTTATGCTGATATTTTTATGTTTTTGTATGACAAATATCATTATTCCCCTATTTTCTCTGTCAAATGATCATACTTAAATACATTCAATATCCATTTATGGCCATCAACTTCAACCACATTGTAAGGTTTATATATTTTAATTATGGAATCATTCCCAATTTTTTCATTTAGGTAGACATTATTGATAACTACGGACCAATGCTGGTCATTTTCATCAACAGCATTTAAAACAGTACATCCATATTCAGAAATTGCTTTCTGTATGCGGAATAATACATGAGCTTCTTTAGGTATGACGAAATTCGAGTTGTCAGCAAGAAATTTTTCATGCTGCCATAAAACGGCATTTTTGTTTCTTTAATAATGCGTTCAACGGTATGCATATCCATCTTTTTATACTTGATTTTCTTCGTAACATCTTTATTTACCTTCTCTTCTCTTGCAGATATGACACATTTGTGAACACTGGACGTTTCGTGATCGGTTGTACCACTTGATATTTCTATTTCTTCACTCTGGGGCGTCTCTTTGGGTGTGGTTTCATCACTAATAGAATTTTGTGATCGTTGTCTTGTGTAAAGTTACTTTCAAAAACACTTGACTTTCCGATAAATATCGTGTTTAAAATGTTTCTCACCATTTTCTGAGGCATTGGAAGCATTTATTTTAGAAATGCATTGATTTTCTGTTGTGTTGTTACTTGTATTTAATTTATTCCTATATATTTTGCCTGTAAAAAGTCCCACCATTGATTTTGGTAGAAATTAGATTTTCGTTGTTATTGAAAAGTTTTCTATTCACTTTTAAAGAGTTTTGATGTAAAATTGGACTTTTTTGGGAATTTCTTGGCATTAGGATCGGTGAGCGTTGCAACGATTTCGATTCTAAAACGGGGCTTATTTTAATGCTTTTATTATCACATAGTATAGGAGATTTATCACCCGCAAATGTAGAGGTATTTTCTAGTACTGCTATATCCAAGTTGGCAATGTTTGAAGGTTTTCTACTTCGTTTTCGTTTTGTATAACGTTGTCGATTCGTTATATTGCAATATGTAACATTGCTGTATGAAGTTTCTTCATCGCTTGAAGAGCTCAACGACCAGTTGATATCGTTTGTACTTTCCTGCGAGTTTAAAAGTCGAAATTTGTGAGCAAAATTGTTTTCTTTGTTTTCCTCATTTTATGATTGTAAAAATGCTCAGCAGTGAACCTTAATGCACCACTCTTTTATCCTTTACTTTAAAACAAATTATTATAAGCGAAACACAAAAGAAAATAATATACTTTTATGGAGTGTCCTTTGGAATTATCTATATCAGATCTATATTAGTTCCAGATTAGTTCCATTGGAAATTATAATTGCATTAACAATGTCATCCAGATGTCAACTGTCAAATTGGTGTCAATTTTTTTCTTCGTCCTTAGAGGCCAGGCTATAGTCTTACGACTATACTGCCTACAAATTGGTGTCAACTGTCAGATATTGCCTCAGAATATTGCTAGATGCAGTAATGGACCGCATCTACGTCAGGTAACAATACAAAAATCTGTTTTCGATACACTTCGCCTTATATCTTTAGACTTACACTTACTGAGTAGAAAAGTCCAATATAACTTTGCCCTGCCTTTGGAGACCGAACCCAAAATCTCAGTACTGAAGTCTTACCGTAATACAACTACGCCACCGAGGCCTAAAAAAATCGTTAATTATTTATTTGTTGAATTGTTACGATTACGAAGCCGGCCAGCTTTCAAAAAATCGAATAGTTTAAAATTAAACTTACCACAGCAGTAATAAATAACAAAGCAAAAACAAACAAATAAAAAGTANAACCTAAAATAAAGGACACACATTTCTGCTGCTTTGCACAGAAAAACGTGCAATGAAAATATTTAAATAAAAGCTTAGAGATAAAAACACGGCTACAATGTCTTTGAAACCGAAACGGGACAGACTTTAGATCATAGATGTCCTAGGTATTTCTGGCGGGTTCGTCTGCTTGAAAATCCTTATCACAAACAAACCCAAGACACTAGCGATTTATTGTGCCACCTATATAACGCTAGCGTCACTTGCCTAAAAAATCCATATCATGTATATTATATATTATAATTCATTTCCATATATATTATAATTCTCTTTGATCCATGTCTTCCAAAACGCAAATTATTCAATGATAAAAGAGTATAGAGGATGAGTGATGTGGTCACGTGACATGCGGCACATTTAATGCATAAAATGGCGCCGACTCCGCCCCTTACAATAGTGATATGCTAGTATCGAAATTTTGTATCGACATCGAAGAATTAAAGAGAGACAAACAAGCCTAAAAAGATCAAATACGAAAGGGGTTAGGTTCTACCATAATATAAATATAACAAACCATATTATAAACAAACAAACTGAAACTGATTTATAAGTAACAATTGTTAAAGAGCAGTACCTGTTGTGACAAACATCCAGTTGTGTTTGATCTATATTTGTATGTTGCACTATTCCTTGCTAAAAATTTAAGTTACAGATTAAGATATTTACTTAAATACATGATAAATGGAATAAGATAGCGTAGCCAGCAATTATTTGGTTGGTTTTATTTTATTTTATTATTATGCTCTTTGATCGAGAAACATAACTACGTTTCAACAAACTAAAATCAATGAGCGTAAAGATGATGGTTAAGATAATCAATTATAATAATTATTTGCAATAACAACAATATGATTATGTATCTATTTACGTGCATGCAAAGGTTGCTCGAAACATAAGACCGCCAATTGTAAAAATAAGTAAGTATATCTTACATTTCATCTTTATGTTGTTTCTTTTATGTTTATCTATTCTTTTATGTAACAATTCTAATTTTATTCATAGCAATATATTAAAGTAATATTACTATTAGGTGAAGTAATAATCATTACTATTTTACTTATCGGGAATATTGTTGGAAAACAGTTATCTTTTACTCGCGTTAATTAAACGTGTGGTTTATGCATTTCTTCTCAAAATGTAAAGAACGAATATATGTATTTGGTGTAGGATTCCAATCACGTCGCCTAATATTCTCAATTCATTTTGCCTTGGTTTTAAATTTTTGGTAATAAAAAAACAATAATTTCACTTAGTTTGTCGTTCTGGACAACACAATATTGATGTGTGCTCTAACATTCCTTCAAAGACAAAATCCGTAACTGATAAACGGGCGTCTGTTAAAATATCGATATCAATAATTTCTAAACAAATCCACCCATCCCTAAGCTCGTGTGTAAACAAACATCATGATTTTAATGGATATAAATCACGCCTAAAAGGGTTCAAAGCTTATCAAACAAGATCCACATATAATTTTAATTGATAAAAACAAATCCAAAAAGTAAATATAGAAAGATATTTACTAATTTTCGGTAAAACAGTTACTAACCTATGAAAAGATATTTCAGGGTCTTTCTTGCGTGAATTCGATTTGCATCCTTTCACACAACACTGAGTCACTTTCGAAACTTAACAAATACACTAATAAACAAACTAAACAATTGAGAATATGATTATATTACTTTAAATTCAATATTTATGAAGATTTGTTTACATCGTCTGACACTACATGTACTTGCTGGCTGGGCTGCAATAAATGGCGTTTCTGCCGCAAGGCGGTCCCAGTGTGTTGAAGGAAACGAAATAGTGCCATATTCGAAGAAAGCAATTATTTTTGTCTTTGTTTCTTGCGTTCCAAATAAGCTTTGAGTAAAAGAGATAGACATATATATTGACAATTCTGCGTCGAGTCGTCTGTATGTTAGGGATAACATACATATAACTTATTCATATAGCTAACTTTTGAGGCCTGTCCTCTTTATATTTAGTCATTGAAATTATTCAAATAAACAGTAACCTATGTGTCAATCCAGGACAAAGTCTACCAGTGTATCAAATTTCATCCAAATTCGTTTAGCTGTTCGTAAGATTACCTCTAACAAATACAAGAAATCAAATAATAAATATCGAGCATTTTGAGATTTGAACTAATCTAGCATAAGTATATTGTGTAATGATTCTTATTATTTGATGCGCGCCACTCCTAAAACGTAGTGATTATATTCTCTTTGGCCACCGTTTTAAAATCGAGTTTACGTAGTACCAACAAGCACATAGTTTAATTTTATATTGGCAGTACTGTCGCCGCCATGTTATTTTGCTAACTTCATTCCGGTGTGCACTCAAAACAAATATATTTTGATCGTACGTCCCACATTGTTGTTTATCTGCAATAATTATATACAGTAGCGATACTAGACATTCTTGTTGGAGTCCAACGATATCACATTGTGAACTTCGACGACAGATTGCAAGTTTAATAGAAATTGAGTAATCCGATCCGCCGCGATGGAAGTCGAGCGAAATGCTTCTGACTCTGAAAACGTGGCGGCCGATGAAAAGCCGGTCGGTGACGAGGGCGCCGGCGACGCCACTACATCGCACAGCGATAAGTTACGTCGCAAGAATAAAAAATACGCACGCTCGAATAGCAAAGAGGGTGTTACTGTGGTTGCTCCATTGCCCAAATACCGCAGTTGGAAGAATAGCCGCCGGCCGCGCAGGCACGGCAGAGGGCTGCCCAAGAAAGGTGCGTGTCAGTCATATCTTTGTCTATCGATAAACAAATCGGTCGGGCCCGGGAAAGTTCTAGAACATGTCAACGTGTTTCCAGCTGCATTTTGGGTCAAATTTACGTAATATTGTTTACTACGCAGTGTGTAGTTTTATGGTGGTTTTGTGTAAAGCGGACGCGGTGTGAAGGTCACGTAGCGTTTCTGCGCAGTTCGTTTGGCTACTGATGTATAAATAATATGAGGCTGGCCGCTTTATCTGCTTGTGGGCCGATTATAGTTGAATGACATATTACGTAACGGTTGATTGTAAACAACTTTCGACATCCAAGGCTATTTTGGTTCTCGTTCGAAATTTAAAGCGGCGCGCAGGAGCGCCGCAGCTGGTCACACGGGGTTTTATTGTTTTTTTTTTTTGAGAACAAAGCAATGACTCGTTATATCATTAATACAGTCGTCTGAGAAGGTCGTAAGAGTTCATAAATTCTTATTAGGATATTTAGCAGGTGTATTTACTTTGCGAACATTCTGGGTTTTAATTTATTACTATTATTAATTGTTTTTTCAATTAACTTGAGTATATTGAATTATATTTGTTGTACATTGAATAAAACTTCCACATTTCTTATTACCTGCCATACAAAGCACAGCTTCAACACGAGATTTTATTTTTTAATATAGAAGAAAAAATAAGACAGGCAAACGTTTTTCCTAATGACCTCTGTTAGAAAATTTCACAGTACCAAAGAGGATACAGAAGGGTGTGTGCAAGTTACTTTTCACTTATAACATTTGAAGCCAGCTGGGTATTTAATTGATACTGGTATTAAAAAAGAAGTTTATTGCATCACAAAAATGTTTAAGAATTAATTATTATTGATGATAATGTATAGGTTTTTAATGTGGAATAATGCCCGTTGCAGACCATAAGCTAAGTTAGTTTAACTTAGCTTCCATGCTGACATTTTTCATACTTTTGTTAAAACTGCTAAACTAAGTAAACTTAGGTTTGTATATACATAATTTATTCAGCTCAGCTGAACAAACTTAGGCTCAATTTTTGGTCTGCAATTGGCATCAGAGTTACAAATTGATAAAAGCTACATATGTCATCATTTCAAACCCAAATATGATACAATTTAATTTTATAAAAATGTTGCAGCCTTTTAATATCCAGGTAGCTTTTGCTTGTTATTCCATTTGAATGAAAGACTCAGTTTTTTATATATTTTTTTATTTTTATGTATTACCCATATCTAGGTGTGTGAAGTCTACTAATCGGTACTAGGCCAGCGTGGTGGACTAAGGCTTAATCCCTCAGTAGTAGAGGAGGCCCATGCCCAGCAGTGGGACAGTATATAATGCAGGGCTGATATTACTATATATTAGTTAATTTCTATGTCAAACCTCCAAATAAATGGTAATCAAGAGGGCATTCTAAGCAACTATTGACTACACTGGAAACTGCTTTTAATAATTACAGCAACTAGCCAAGAAATAGTTTTTTTTTTACCTTGTTTCAATAATGTAATAACTTTAAAATTTTATTTTTATGTGAGAGTAATACAAAAGCAATAATTTTATTTATTTATAATCATATATGCATAAAGTTATTGCATAAAAAAAAATCAGACTTATCATTTTATATCCTTTTTATAATATGCAATTGATAGTATAGAATATAATAAATTAATATAACTATCGTCAGTTACA